>NC_092336.1:94055384-94360961 GCF_046630445.1 Rutidosis leptorrhynchoides
ATGGTATACATTTAAACCTATTGTATCGCGGGGTTCTGGTTCTTCGACTAATAATCCCCCCGACTTATATCCACACCGAGATATTCAGCAATCAAAGTAATAAATATACCACCTCCTATTATGCTATGCGGTCTCATCCCCCTAACCATAGCTGATAAATAATAACCCACACAATAAGGTATACTTACAGCGCTTTGTGGGTCTCGAATACACATATGGTAAAACAAATCCTGTTCATTTACCTTTTCCTTGTTCTTACCTCTTTGTGTAATCGAATTAGCTAAAAACCTATGAATTACTCTTAATTCAGCTCTATCTATATCCAAATAAGAGTAATTTCCCCCTTTGAATCGGTGATGGCTTGTCATTTTACTCCATACACTATGTGTATCAAAATTTTCATCTATCTTTCTACCATTTAGTATCAACCCTCTACAATCGGCAGATGCTAACTCCTCAGGCGTATATATACGTAAAGCCTGAGCCATGTCTAGTAAAGACATGTGGCGCATCGAACCTCCTAACAAAAATCTAATAAAAGATCGATCGGTTAAACTAGCTACCCGATCATTTAATTCTATACTACACAACAATTCTTCACACCATACTTTATATACAGGTCTACGCATGGTGAATAAACGTACCCAGTCGTTAAAAGTAGAATTACCATACCTCTGTGTAAGTAATTCCCTAATTGGCCCGGCCAATTCTACAGCTTCTAATGGTCCCCATTCTATGACCCTAGGTACCTCAACAACTTTAGAATGAAAAGTATGCAAACCCCTTTGGTATTTTGGATAATCTATCCAAAGTCTGTCAAATCTCAGGTTCAGGTGCAAATCTTCCAAGTGCATATCAGAAAATGTCATGACTGGATGAGGTATATCTTGTTTGTAGTAGTTATCCACCTCCTGTTGTTCCGCATTCTCAGCAGGAGCATTGCGAGCTTGGGATGAAGATTCACCCCTTTCAGTCTGCAAAACACATCAAACACAATTTTTGTGCATCCAAATATGCATTAGTGTCAGCAAAATCATCAATCAAAATAATTACAATGACATGATCAATTTATATCAAACTTAAGCTCATTTTCATATTTTCATCAAATCTACACTTTTTCAAATAAGCATATACGAAAATGTTCGCCAAGTTCATAAGCATTCAACTCAAATAACATGTCAAAATAATCATTACTAGCAATTAAACAAGTTTCAAATGGCATTATCTCTCAAAAATCAAGTTCATGAATTTTAGACATGAAAAAGTCCACTTTAATTCTCAAAATCATGTTTAGGCTCAAAGTTTGGATCATTTAACTACCTAAACATGTTACACTACTTAATTTAGCAACAATTCATGACAAAAATCGGCCATAACCTGTTTATATCAAAAAGCCCCAAATTTGCTCAAGAACACAAACCCTAGATTACTCAAAATTTGAAGTTTAAGGCTTCTAATCATGTTAAATAGCATCAATCTAGGTTATACAAGCATAATACATAAACAATTTAAGCATAATTACACTAAAAAGCATCAAAATCGAATTGGGTATAAAATTGCTCAAGAACACTAATTTTTGGATTAAATGGTGTTTAGTTGTAGAAATTTACCGTTTTTCTTGAGTAATTCCTTGATAGCATCCTTCTTAACATGATTTTAGTAAAAGATTTGATGATTAACGGTTAAAAATTGTGATTTTGGGAGTGTTTTTTTGGGTTTTTTCGGCTGTGTTTCGCAGTATTTGTGGTGTGGGGATGTTCAACTGATCAGTTTTTGCGTTTTTATTTTTTTTCTGAGTTTTGGTCCCTCCGCGAGTCGCGGTGTTAGAACCTTCAAACTCCGCGAGTCGCGGAGTTTGTTTTTGTTTTTTTTTTTTTTAACATCTTATACTAATTAAAACAATTAAGTAATTAATTTTAAAATTTTGTTTCCCTTGTTATTTAGGACGAGGTCGTTTCGGATCGATGTCCTAGTCCGTCCCTCGACAAAATTTTAAAATTTGTCTTTTTGTAGCGATTGTTTTAAAAGCTAATATTTTTGGTTTTTTTTTTTTTTTTTTTAATGTTTTTGGCATACTTTAATTCAATAAGATTAAAAATAATGATAATAAAAGTTTTCGTCCCTCCCTCGGGTAAAGCAATTTCGGTTCAACGACCTAGTCTTCAACTTACGACGAATTTTAAAAATCATATTTTTAACTTAATGAGATAAAGTAAATTTTTGTTTTTAAATTCACACAACTTAAATATAAAATTCAAAATTAATATTAAAAAATTACACCAAACTTACAATTTAAATGCATAAAAATAAAATTCATATTTTAAAAATTAAAAATTCACACCAAATTTATATTATATTTTTCAAATATTTACAATTTTAAATATATTGTTTTTACAAAGTTTACAATATTAATTTAAGATTTATATATTAATTTTAAAAATATGGTAAAAATAAAATTAAAAATCTTTTTGGCTTTTTATCCCACTTTAATCAATCAAATATTATCAAAAATATGCGCCCCTCTTTTCGGTAAAGTAATTTCGGTTCCATGACCTAATTTAACTCATGACGAATTTTTGAAATATTTTGGGTTGATTGATTAAAGATATTTATACCTTAAGAATAAACGTTAAATTTCGCATTGATGTAATAAATTTTTGAATGATATCAATAATTTCGGTCGCCAAACCTAATTTTATTTAATACCAATTTAATACTTTATAGCGAACAAATTAGCGTTTATTATCAAAAGGTTAAAAATAAAAATAAAAAATAAAAACTGTACAAACATACATGTGAAATAGATTTCTTAGTTATATGATCTATCCCATTCATAAGATAGTCGGTTTAATTGATTTTCCATGGCTACATAGGCGTAACCTCGAGCATTCAGTGTTTTTTCTTCTAAACATATGAACGGTCCGTCTCTGCATAAAGTAACAAATTCGGTGTTTGAATAGGTTTGATTATTTGAACATTTACCTCCATGTGACCATTTTCCGCATTTGTGACATCTTTCTAGGTGTCGTGCTCTTCTTTTTGCTGCGGATTTTGATTTTCCTTTACCAAATTGTAACTTATTATCTTCGCATCTGGATTCTTTTCTAACTCCGTCCAATCTTTCTCTGATTACTGATACTATTTCACTCGGAAGTGTGTCATTATTACATTTAGTGATCAAAGCGTGTAGCATTAGACCATGGTTTAGTTCACAGGCAGTCTTCATTTCCTAAAAAAAAATAAAAATTCAGAATGGGGGGAGAAGACTAGTTCTTTAGGGTCTGCTAGGGAAAGACCATTCGGGTTCCATTTTCGAGAACTACACAAAAACAGACAATCTAACTCTAACAGAAATACATAAACCCCCTATACTTAGTTAGCTGTGGTATCGAAATTGTGATTAACTTCATTGTCTTCTTCCATCGGACCATGTATGTAATGTTTAACTCTGTGACCATTAACTTTAAATTCAATTCCATTTGAATTTATTAATTCTATCGTTCCGTAAGGGAAAACTCTTTTGACTATGAATGGTCCAGACCATCTTGATTTCAATTTTCCAGAAAATAGCTTGAATCGTGAATTGAAAAGAAGAACTCTGTCTCCTTCTTTAAATTCTTTTAAACTTATGATTCTTTTATCATGCCATTTCTTCGTTCTTTCTTTATAGATTAATGAATTTTCGTATGCTTCATGTCTTAATTCTTCTAATTCGTTTAGTTGACTTAATCGTAGACGTCCGGCTTCATGTAAATCAAGATTACGTGTCTTCAAAGCTCAAAATGCTTTGTGTTCAATTTCTACTGGAAGATGACATGCTTTTCCATAAACAAGTCTAAAAGGTGTGGTTCCAATTGGAGTTTTGTAGGCTGTTCTAAAAGCCCAGAGTGCATCCTCCAATTTAATGGACCATTCCTTCGGATTTGATCCTACGGTTTTCTCTAGAATACGTTTTAAAGCTCGGTTGGTATTTTCAACTTGTCCACTTGTTTGTGGATGATATGCGGTGGAGATTTTATGAGTTACTCCATATCTTTTAAGAACTTTCTCAAGTTGATTATTACATAAATGAGTACCCCGATCACTTATTAAAGCTTTCGGTGTTCCAAACCTTGCAAAAAGACGTTTTAAAAAGTTGACTACAACTCGTGCATCGTTAGTTGGGAGAGCTTGTGCTTCCGCCCATTTACATACATAATCAATGGCTACGAGTATATATAGATTATTATGAGATTTTGGAAATGGACCCATAAAGTCAATACCCCAAATGTCAAATACTTCACATACTTGGATGACATTTTGTGGCATTTCATCACGTTGACTTATTTTTTCGGCCCTTTGACAAGCATCACAGGATTTGCAAAGAAGGTGTGCGTCTTTGTATAGGCCAATAGAATCCAACATCATAAACTTTTCTTGCTGTTAGTTGAGGCCCATAATGCCCTCCTGTTGGTCCTGTGTGACAATGGTTTAAAATTTTACTAGCTTCATCTCCAAATACATATCGGCGTATTATTCCATCGGGACAACTTTTAAACAGATGTGGATCTTCCCAAAAATAGTGTTTTATATCACTGAAGAATTTCTTTCGTTTTTGGTACGATAATCCTTTTTCAAGGAATCCACAAACTAAGTAGTTTGCATAGTCTGCAAACCATGAAATTTCTTTATAATCTATCTTCAATAGATATTCATCAGGAAAGTTGTCTTGTATGGCCGATTCATTTAGAACTTCTAATTCGGGATTTTCAAGACGAGAAAGATGATCAGCGGCGAGATTTTCTGCTCCTCTTTTATCTCGGATTTCAATATCAAACTCTTGTAAGAGTAAGATCCAACGGATTAATCTTGGTTTTGCATCTTGTTTTGAAAATAGGTATCTAAGAGCAGAATGGTCAGTATAAACCACCGTTTTTGCTAGAACGAGATATGATCGAAATTTGTCAAAAGCAAAGACAATAGCAAGGAGTTCTTTTTCAGTAGTTGTATAGTTCGTTTGTGCTCCTTGTAACGTCTTACTAGCATAATATATAGGTTGAAATCGTTTTTCAATCCTTTGTCCTAAAACGGCTCCCATTGCAAAATCACTTGCATCGCACATTAGTTCAAATGGTAGATTCCAATTTGGTGTTATCATGATCGGCGCATTAGTGAGTTTCTCTTTAAGAATATTAAAAGATTTGATATACTCATCTGAAAAGATGAACGGAGCATCCTTTTCTAGGAGTTTATTCATAGGAGTGGCAATTTTAGAAAAATCTTTTATGAAACGTCTGTAAAAACCGGCATGCCCTAGAAAACTCCTAACTCCTCTAACATTGGTGGGATGTGGAAGTTTAGTAATTACATCTACTTTAGCTCTATCCACTTCAATTCCTTCTTTTGAAATTTTATGTCCAAGAACGATGCCCTCTTTAACCATGAAATGGCATTTCTCCCAATTAAGTACTAGATTTGATTGTTCGCATCTAATAAGCATTCGTTCAAGATTAGCTAGACATGTTTCAAATGTATCACCGAAGACTGAAAAGTCATCCATGAAAACTTCCATGCATTCTTCTATCATGTCATGAAAAATCACCATTATACACCTTTGAAAGGTTGCAGGGGCATTGCAAAGTCCAAATGGCATGCGTTTGTAAGCAAAAGTACCATAAGGGCACGTGAATGTGGTTTTCTCTTGATCTTCGGGTGCTATTGGAATTTGAAAATATCCGGAAAATCCATCTAGAAAACAATAGTAACTATTTCCGACTAATCTTTCCAACATTTGATCAATGAAAGGTAAGGGAAAGTGATCTTTTCTGGTGGCGTCATTTAATTTTCTATAATCAATACATACACGCCATCCTGTTACAGTACTAGTAGGAATAAGCTCATTTTTCTCATTTGTAATGACAGTCATGCCACCCTTCTTAGGTACGCATTGAACTGGGCTTACCCATGGACTATCAGAAATTGGATAAATTAAACCTGCATCTAGCAGTTTAATAATCTCTTTCTTAACTACATCTTGCATATTAGGATTTAGTCTTCATTGGCGTTGCACATACGTTTTATGACCTTCTTCCATAAGGATTTTATGTGTGCAATACGAAGGACTTATTCCTTTAATATCATGAATCTTTCATGCAATGGCTGGTTTATGAGCTTTCAACACAGAAATGAGTTGTGACTTCTCATTTTCAGTAAGAGAAGACGATATTATTACAGGTAATTCAGATTCACCATGTAAATAAGCGTATTCCAAATGGTTTGGAAGTGGCTTTAACTCTAATTTCGGTGGTTCTTCTATCGATGATTTATATCGATATCTGTCTTCTTCTTTTAGCATTTGAATTTCTTCTGTTGTTGGTTCATATCCATTAGCTATAAGTGTAGCTAACATTTCAACTTCATCAATTGGTTCATTACCTTCTCCTAAAGAACATTCTCCTGTTCCTTGTAATTCTGGAAATTCTTCTAATAATTCTGCATGTGCATCTATAGTTTGAATATAATAACATGTATCATCTGGAGATTGTGGTTGTTGCATTGCTCTATTAACTGAAAAGGTAACACTCTCATCCTCTATACTTAGGGTCAATTTCTTACCGAACACGTCTATCATTGCTTTAGCTGTGTTTAAGAATGGTCTTCCTATTATGAGAGGAACTTGAGAATCTTCTTCCATGTCCAGAACAACAAAATCTACTGGAAATACTAAAGTACCAACTTTAACTAGCATGTTCTCCATTATCCCTCTAGGATATTTTATTGATCTATCGGCTAGTTGTATGCTTATTCTGGTTGGTTTTAATTCTCCAAGGTCTAGTTTAGTGTATAGTGAATATGGCATTAGATTTATACTAGCACCTAAGTCTGCCAATGCTTCTATTGAACTAAGACTACCCAGAAAACATGGAATTGTGAAACTTCCTGGATCAGATAGTTTTTCTGGTATCTTATTCAACAGCACTGCTGAACAATTAGCATTCATGGTAACAGCCGAGAGTTCTTCCATTTTCTTTCTATTTGTGATTAGATCTTTCAAGAATTTAGCATATCTAGGCATTCCTGAAATCACATCAATGAAAGGAAGATTTACATTTATCTGTTTAAACATATCCAAGAATTTGGATTGCTCGGCTTCAAGTTTCTCTTTCTTCATTTTACTCGGGTAAGGAAGTGGTGGTTGGTATGGTTTAACATAAGGTTTAGCCTTAACTGTGTTATCTTCATTAACCTTTTCAACTACCAGTTCTTTTTCCTTATCTTGATCAGGTTGTGGTTCTTGTGCAGTAGGAATAGTTTCATCAGAAGTTACAGGTATTTCAGGTGGTTTAAGTGTTGTACCACTTCTTGTGGTAATAACTTTAGCTGTTTCATTTCGGGGATTAGCATTTGTATCACTAGGTAAACTTCCCGGTTTTCTTTCACCTATTAACCTTGCTAGGTTACTTACTTCTTGTTCCAGATTTTGAATAGAAGCTTGTTGATTTCTAAATGCTTGAGCATTTTGTTCATTAGTTTGTTTCTGAGATGTGAAAAACTGCGTTTGAGTTTCAACTAGCTTCGTCATCATATCTTCTAAATTCGGCTTTTTATCATCGGTTTGTTGTGGTGGTTTGTTTTGAAAATTAGGACTTCTCTGATTGTAATTATTATTGGATACTTGTTGATTGCTAGGACCTTGTTGGTTGTTGTATGGAATATTTCGGTTATAGTTCTGATTTTGATTGTAAATAGGTCTTGGCGGTTGATAATTATTCTGATAATTATTTCCAGGCCTTTGGTTTATGTATGAAATATTCTCTCTTTGTTCCATTGTTAATTCAATACTGAGACAATCTTTTGTCAAATGTGGTCCTCCACACTGCTCACAACTAATTCGTATTGAGTGAATATCTTTAGTCATCTTTTCCATTCGTCTCTCAACAGCATCTATCTTTGCGGAAATGGAATCTAAGTCATGGCTAGAATCGGCTCTAGCTGCTTTAGATGATCTAACGATATCTTTTTCTTGGTGCCACTCATGTGAGTGGGAAGCAGTGTTATCAATAATTTTGTAAGCATCAGTTTCGGTTTTCTTCATAATAGAACCACCAGCTGCTATATCTATATCTTTCCTTGTAGTGATGTCGCATCCTTGGTAGAATATTTGTACTATTTGACAGGTGTCTAAACCATGTTGCGGACATCCTCTTAATAACTTTCCAAATCTTGTCCATGCCTCATATAGAGTTTCATTCGGCTTCTGTGTGAATGTAACAATTTCTCCTTGAAGTCTTACGGCTTTAGATGCAGGAAAGAATTGTTTAAGAAATTTTTCAACTAAAACGTCCCATGTATCAATCGCCCCTTCAGGTAACGATTCCAACCAATCTTTGGCTTCTCCCTTTAAAGTCCAGGGAAATAACATGAGATATATCTGTTCATCCTCTACTTCTCGGATTTTAAATAGTGTGCAGATCCTGTTAAAGGTACGTAGATGTTCATTTGGATCTTCCTTCGGCGTACCACTAAATTGGCATTGATTAGTCACCATGTGTAGAATTTGTCCTTTGATTTCATAATCTGGCGCATTAATGTCTGGATGAGTAATTGCGTGACCTTGGCCAGTGCGTTTAGCTCTCATTCGGTCTTCCATACTTAATGGTTCTGTTACTTCCATAATTGAATTTGTTGAATCAGAATCACTAGAGGATTCTGATTTAATGGTTCGTTCCTCAACAATCTCTGTTTGAATGATTGGTGGTTCCGGAGGAAAGTTTAGTGGTTCAGGATCTATGAATCGTCCCTGAATATTCTCCGGATTCTCAATTGTGAGGTCGGGTTCAAAAAATGGATTATCAACGGCGACAATATTAGTTAGATGTCTTGATCTAGTTACAGGTGGTGAATGTACAAAAGGTGATGAACGTCTTGCTCGGTGCATTCACTGAATATCCTATTAGTTTTTAAAAGGAAAGAAAAATTATAATAAGTTATCCAATTAATAGACTTTTCTGATTTTGCCCACGTTTCGAATAGCCAAAAGATGCAGCAGAGGGGCAGGATTCGTTTGGTCTCAATATAATTGAGGACTGTTTGGCTCCAATAACCCGGTCCACGTACAAATCCAACTACTACTACGAACCAGAAAATTTTGATGTCTATCAATTTAACCACTTAAAATAAATTTTCGTAATTTTAAGAAATTTAGATAAGAAGTAGAATAAAAATCTATGTCCTAAAAACTAGAATAGCGAGAAATAAGAAAGAAAAAGAGTTCTTCAAAAAAGGTCGAAAAAGAAAAATGGTTGAAAAATAAAAGGCGTCGAAAAATAAGAAATAAAAAAGAGTGACTTATAAAACTTTAAAACACTTGCCTAACCCAACCTTATTACTACCACTAACTTAAAATTGTAATCGCAAATTGAGATTACTAATTGGAATGATAATTGATACATAGGTAAAAGGTTTCTAAAAATATTAAAGCTTACAGGAAAAACTAAATCCCAAATGGAAATAACTTAAAAAGAAACTAAAACTTAAAAAGGCGTCGCAAAATTCTAAAGCACCTAAATCTTAGTCTAAAGAAAAAGCAATTAAGGAATTCTATGGCAAAACCTAAAAATCTAGAAGTAAAAATAACTATGGCAAAAACTATGAATTAAAACTAAATACGAGCGAAAAATACAAAAGTTACGCTAAAACAATTAAAAAGGGACAAAATATAAAAATATACAAAAAGTTGTAAAAATTACAATTTTTATAAAAATATTTTTTTTATATTAATTATTTTATAAAACTATTAATTTTACAATTTAATTAACTAAATAAACTAAATATACAAAATAATAATAAAAACTAAAAACTAATTAAAAACTATAAACCTAATTAGGGTTTTAATTAAAAATTAATAATAATAATTGCTCCGTAATAAATGCTAATTAGGGTTCTGTCAGGCGCGTCAGAGAGAACTCTGCGAGTTGCGGTATTCAAAGCAGCAAACTCCGCGAGTCGCGGGGTTCCAAATTTCAACTCAGGTACAGTTTAAAATTCGACGCGTTTTTTTTTTCGGTTTTTGTTTTTATGTTTTAAATAAAAACTAAATACTTAAATAAAACTTATATTTTTATAAAATAAAAATAAAGAAACTTTATAAAACTTAAATATTTAACAAAATCTTAAAAATATATAAATTTTTGTTTTTTTTCTTTTTATATTTTCGAATATTTAAAACGTATTTTTACAAAAGTGAATTTTAATAAAAGTAAACTAAAAATAAAAATCTTTTTTTTATATATATTTAGCGTTGCGCTTTCGGCGTTTAAGCTTCCCCGGCAGCGGCGCCAAAAATACTTGATAGTTAAAGCTAAGGGGTATAAAATACTATTAATTTTTAGCAGAAAATACTATTAAATACGATACAATTTTACACAAGATATTTATTTATTTATAGAATGGATATACTTAAACCTTGCTACAACACTTATAGGCAGTGTACCTAATCGTACAGTAGTGTAGTTTTTAGTAAGTCCGGTTCGTTCCACAGGGAAAATCTTTAAACAAAGCTTAACGCTATATTAGTTTACTTTTATAAAAATACAAATATATATAAGTAATATTATTATTATAAAGGGGGATTTTTACCATTTAATGACCGGTTTGTCGATTTTAAAACTTTAGTCGCAGTTAAAACCAAATGTAAAATATTAAAAATAAATACAAGACTTAAATTAAAGCGTAAATAAATAACGATAATGAAATTGCGATAAATAAAAGTGCGATAAAATAAACTTGCGATAATTAAAAAGTACGAAAATTAAATTGCAATTAAATACAATAACAATAAATAAAATGCGATAATTAGAAGTGCAATTAAATATAAAATAAAGGAAATTAAATATGAAATAAAAGAATTATGCTTATTTAAACTTCCGTAATCATGATGTTTGACGTGTTGATTTTAGTTTTATGCCCATGGGTTAATTGTCCTTTGTCCTGGATTATTTAATATGTCCGTCTGGTTTTTGTCCATAACAGTCCATCAGTCATAAATATAAAGTGCGAGTGTCCTCGTTAAATTATTCTTATACCCGAAGTTAAATATTTCAACTAATTGGGGACTTAAACTGTAACAAGATTTTAATACTTTGTTTAATAATTACACCAGGATGTCGACTGAGTGTAACCCAAGGTTTTAATATTTTGTTATCAATTATACCAAGTGTCCTTGTACATAATTTCACCCCTGTTTTAATTATTCTAGTGGCTATTAATCCATTCCCGTGTCCGGTAAAATGAACGATTATTCGTACATATAAATACCCCGCCCATCGTGTCCGATCGAGTGTATATGGTAATTTATAGGGATGCCCAATTGTAAATCTTTATATTAACATTAACAAACTATCATTTAGTTAAACAAATATAAAGCCCATTAATAGCCCATAGTCTAATTTCCACAAGTGTCGTTCTTTTGTCCAAACTCCAATTATGGTACAAAGCTCAATTACCCAATTTTAGTAATTAGCCCAACATCATGATTACTTCGGATTAAATAAGCATAGTAATAACTTAGCTACGAGACATTAAATTAAAAAGGTTGAACATAACTTACAATGATTAAAAATAGCGTAGTGTTACACGGACAGAATTTCGACTTACACCCTTACAACATTTGCTAACATACCCTTATTATTAGGATTTAAAATTAAAATTAAAATTAAAATATAAATTATATATATATATATTTACGTATATATTGAGAGAGAGATAGATTATGGATTATGAAAATGATCAGAATTCGTTTGCTATTATAGGAATTTTCGTCCAGGTAATCTCCGCGACTCGCGGTACATTTGGCCTTCGAACTTCGCAAGTCGCGGAGTTCGTTTTTACAGCTCATTCATCCTTGGCTCTTTGTTTGCCAACGATTTTAAATATTAATATAATATATAAATAATTTTTAAGAATTATTTATATATTATATTATATTCATGTGCATAGTTGACTTGTAATTTTTAGTCCGTTGCGTCGAGCGTTGAGAGTTGACTCTGGTCCCGGTTCCAGATTTTCGAACGTCCTTGCGTACAATTTAATATCTTGTACTTTGCGTTTTGAATCTTGTACTCTTGTAATTTCGAGACGTTTCTTATCAATAATTGGAACCTCTTTGATTGTATTTTGTACTTTTGAGCTTTTTGGTCGTTTGCGTCTTCAATTCGTCGAATCTGTCTTTTGTCTTTACCTTTTAATATTTAAACGAATATCACTTGTAAATAGAACAATTGCAACTAAAAGCTTGTCTTTCTTGAGGAATAATGCTATGAAATATATGTTCGTTTTTAGCATTATCAACGTTCGTATGACATACGATCTCTGATTAAGGCGTTACAGGTTTCCAGACGTCCGTATGACATAGCTCTACAACTTTTGTTTTATAAGTTTTGTTTAATTCGGCCCGGTTCGGAAGCTAGAAGACAATATATGGGTGCTGAAATTCAAATACGGGAATTTTATGTTTTTTACTTGTTTCTTGTCCCACATTGGTAGAAAATAAATGTACAAGGCCTCTCCTTCACCTATAAAAGGATGCCTCCACCCTTTAGATTTTCATGTACCCTTTTGTATTCTTTTCTCTCTTTTGAGAATTGAATCCTCCTCCTCATATGAGGTTTATGGAGTTAAGGTGTACACTAGTTTAATATTTTATGCTTTGGCGTCGAGGTTCTGCCCGAACGTTTTCTTTCTATTTTGTAAGTGTTTCTCATTTTAATTTAATTATTTCTTTATATCCTTTCTTTTATTTATTGTCTTTTTATGTCTTTTTTTATTGTCTTTTTATTTTATGTCTTTATTTATGTTTAATTGCTTTTGTTCGTCTACCACTATGAACTAAACGTTCGTAGCGGTTACTTGGACGGAAATTAACTTTGTCTGGGAATCAGATGAAGCCGCTGGCTTCCTCAGTCCAAGCCGCCGGCTTCGTGCTTCATTCTATGCAGTTTCTGGTTTTCCAGATCTGTATAGATTGAGTTTCTGTAATGATTGTTTAAACTGTTTTGAATCTGCTTTGTTTCAATATGCTTGTTTGCCATGCTTAATGATTAAATGTTAGATTTTAGGATTAATTAGCACTTAATCCAATGATCTATTATTCGATTCATGCTACTTGTTTAGATCTAGTCAATCAAACTTGTTAAATTGAATTGCATGCAATTAAGTTAAACAACATTAGTAGTGATAAACTTGTTGAATTTGAATTACACTTATACAATAGAGTTTAATATTGTTAGGCTTAGTCGAAGACCCTCTGTTTGGATGTGTTTGATTAATGATTGCATGAGAACCGAGTACAAATTAACTTTCAGCTAGTAACTTGAGTTGATCTACTTGATGTTTAATAGTTTATATAATTTGTCAATCTATTTGCATATTAATTAATCCTCATCATAAGATTAAATTGATATGTATCATGTAATTGAATTAAATACTAAGAATTGAGATGTTAGCCATGAACATCATATGTCTAGCATATGCTTTAAGTCCTACCTATTGAATGATATGCAACAACTTGTCTTAGCCTATTTTAGGGATAATAGTTGGTCTGTGATTATTATCTTGATTTATATTAATACAAGTCATGAAACTTGTCTAATATGTTTCATGTACAAGTTATTCGTTCATGTAACTACTTTTATTTATAATTGTTTACCTTAAATCTTTATTTCTTGCTTAATATTTTATTATTTAATTCATTAAGAACGTACCTTCGATTATCTCTTTCCTAAGAGATAATCATTCAAACTTAAACAACAACAAACATAATATATATTTCTAATTCTTTAATAAGAATTAGACTAAAGAATAAAACAACAACTCTTATCTGCTTCCACGCTCTCTTGGGACGATAACCTAAAATACTATATCTGACCGGGTCTTGTTGCTCGTTAGGGTGTTAAAAGTGAATTAAAAGGTTAGATAAATTTAAAAAGTTTGAAAAGGCAAATTAAGCACTGCACACTTTTGCAAATATGACAATGATCTGATTCTCTTCTATCTAGAGCAATAATCAAAAGATCTTCTCAAAAACTCATAAATTTGTCATTGGCAAGAAACCGATCGAGTTTTGCTAAATTTCATGCCATCGTCACTAATACGAGTGAATCTCCTACCATTAATTGGAATCTCAATTAAATTATTTCGTATGATAAATTCGTTGAACCTTGTGGCACGAGTTTTATTGAAAACGCAATTAAGTCTATCCGATTGAATTCTAACCTCATTGAAATCACCACATAGAAGCCATGCCGTATCAACACCATTAACAATGTCATCTAACGATTTCCACAATTCCTTTTTACCCATGTCACTATGAGGCCCACAGACATTCATAATTATCGATTCCATCCCCGATCCAAACCACTTACCTCTAATAGCTAGAAAATAATTATTTCCAGCTGCATCACTTACACTAAATTTACTAGTATCCCAGAAAAGTAATAGACCCCCAGAGTTACATACATCATCCATTTTCACAAAACCAAACTCATTTTAACCCCATAAAGATTGTAGCCACTGATCACTTAAATTCATACACTTCGTCTCTTGAAAGGCTGCTACACTTGGTCTCTCACTAATACAAATTCCTTTAACCTACCCAAACTTACCCTCAACCACAAAACCCCTTACATTTAATTATAGAATCTTCATAATTAAATATGATAAACGAGTAAACAAGAACAAAGACTTACTGAGGATTGAGGTCGGGCCACCTCAATCCAATATGTTCTCCAAATTCTCCCACTTCAATGTTGTTCACTGAATTGCCCGTCGATACACCATCTCCATGTGACTTAGCCTTGGATGAGCAATTTCTTGGTTTTGATCTCCACCCACAAGATTTACATATTTATTTAATTCCCTCATCAAAGTTTATTCCATGCCTCGCAATATCTGTAAAACGCCTAATTCTAGAAGAGGCCTTCCAATTCCCCATATCGTGCCAGTAGCACCCATCGCAGAAGGAGACTTCTACTGTTTTTCTACTCCATTTTAAGGAGTTGAGGGATTTGCTCTATTTCTTCTTCTTTTTCTTCAGTCTTATTTGCCCTCACATGTTCACAGGTATGACCGAAACTATAAGATCCATCACAATTATTTTTTGAGTTAGGACCATTTGATCCATATGGTCCATTGGAATTTTTACTCTTATCACGTTCTGGAGATTTTGACGCAATTGAGCTTCCATAGGGACTTGTTTAGCCCAACATTCTCTTTTTGGATAGGTCCATTGTGTTGTTCTGAATCCTTTGATCCGTGAAGCCCATTGTTATATTTATTTTTCTTATAGTTTTTGGTCTTTTTTACAACTAGACTCATAGGCCCAAATCACTTTGGGCTTCACAATATTCCACATTCTTATTCAGATTTTCATCATTACATTTTGATGATGTAATCCACACTCACCGTGTTCTTGTTACATGCTTTTTCTGCAACATTATGGGAAAGTGGACTGACGTAATGACTGCTTCTTGTTTCAGCCACAAACTCCTCATTTTCTCCAAAGAGTGTCAACCCCTGATATCGGCTAAAAAGTCACGTTTTTACCCCCGATATTGAGTCCCAAAAAGCATGAAGTTCAGAAATTTGTCAGCAAAATAATCGCTTTTCGAAATAATCGCTTTTCGGTTAAATTTGTAGGTAAAGTAATTACGAAGATGATGCAAAAAGAATCAAGAGAAACGGAGCTAAAACAAAGATTCTAGAGCGAAAACGGTGAAAGACAAGAAATCAAGTTACGATCCAATGAATCAAGGCTGACCAGACCAAAAACGGCCTGCCATACGGCCTGCCAGTATGGAAACGGCCTGCCAAATACGGCTCACCAAGCGGCCTGCCAAACAGGCTGCCAGGCAAACGGCCTGCCAAATACGGGCCACCAAACAGCCTGCCAAACGGCCTGCCAGCCGTATTTTGGAAAATTTCTAGTCTATTTAAAGGGTCTTTGTCATCCATTTTCCACACACCTCTCTTCATTCTCTCACTACAATACACTTTCTCCCACTAGAGCTTTCAAGGCCTTCTCACCTCCGAGCGGGAAATTAAGTACCCGGAGGCGAATGCCGAAGATTGTACTAGGAGTGGTTTAGAAGATGTCGGCACTTGTAATGGTCCAGATCTCGTCTGTAAACGGTGAACGCTTTCCTTAATTTAATAAAGTTATTATCTTGAGTTGCTTTCACTTTGCACGATTATCTATCTGTGACAATTGTTTATCATGTGTTGAATATGTTATCTGAAACTTATCATATTGTTATGCTGAAACCTTGACGGTCTAGAAGTTTAATTTACGGATCACCCTTTTCGCTTATTCACGTGGCTATAACCTAGTATTAGGACCTGATCAACCCTAGGATACAAGGTAGGTAGTTATGTGTGCTTAACGTCACAATAGGGATATAGTACCTACGTATGAATAATCACTTGTTCGTCATAGAAGAGCTGCCCATTTAGGTTGTGATTAGAGTTAGCAATAGAGAGTTCATTGTACACTAGATTACTCAGAAGCATGATTCGCGTCAAAAGCAAAGTTCTTGAGATATTGTAAGATGATCCGGGGTTGAATAAGTGATCGCAAAAGGAGAGACTTCTATCCCAGTTAGCAGTACCTTAGAATATCTAAGATCGCACATCTGTTAATGTTAAGGCATAGTATAGTGATCGAGTGGTAGGATATTGCTTTAGTTAGACCAACTAGGATTAAGAAAAGCTGAGACTTTCCTTTATGGGTATACCACTTTGTTCATGTACCTAGGATCCATTCCATAAGGTCGTTCAAACCTTTTAGGTTAACGTTGGGAGTAGGGATATCCGTCTTAGCCAGAATCTTCAAGGCCTAAACTCTTAGTGACAAATCAGTTAGGATCATAGCCCAGTTGATTGAGGTTTAGTGTTTATCTTAGGAAGTTGAACCCTTGCGATAATTCCCCTTCAGAATACTATTCTTCATACCTATCTATCTTTACTTTTATAGTTAAATTACTATTCTACTTAGTTAAACTTAATCTATCACCTCTTGTCATTAGGGTTAACTATATAGACACTTTTGTCCCACATTACTGAGCAAACATACAAAAATACAAACCCGAGTTATATTTACCACTTACTCGTTAAAAGGAAGACAAGTAGGTGAGTTATAGCTAGGAACCCCAGCTAAATATAAATAATAAAACCATTACTCTCTTTTGGTAGCTGAATTCTGACGTGTTGTGACCTAACGACACCGCACAAATAAAACCGTCCATTTTGGCCATATCAACCCCAAAACAACCCGATTGTTGGTCTTCTTCTTCTTCTTCACGCTTCCGGTTTAGGGATCCGACAACGTTACCGAAATTTATGTCATTGCAACCACCAGACTTCTGATTACTTTTGAAAATGTACCAACTTCTGGTTCACTGTAAACATCCTCATCCTTTAGAAAACCACTATCCTCATCCTTTAAAATATCATCATCATTGGAGTAATACCCATCATCGGATGAGTAACTATTTTTCGAACTAGTATTACACCTGGAACTTTCATCAGTTTCTACATCCCCATCTAGATATTCTTTCTCCTGTTCTCTTATATTGACAAAGTAGCTGTTGAACTTATGTTTGAGTTTTAGCCAATTTTTAACCACATCCGGATTAAACAACTTGACGTAAATCCTTTCGTAAGTCAACCTTTGATTCCCACTTAGTGAGCAGTTCTCAAGATCATAAACAACACCCACCATCCATTTTGATATGGACATAAAAGTTTTTTCTGTCCAGCAGTGAGGTGGAATGCCTAATATCTTGAGCCAAGTCATTCTACCGTAAGGCGAAGATGCCTCGTCCCATCTTGTAACTTTGATAATCCATCTCTTCAATAGATGAGATGTTTGTCTAATCACATCATCAGACGTCTTAATTGAATCGAATATCATCATGACATTTAAACCACCAAGGTATTGGACTTGGGTATCATGAAAGCCTTCTTCTTTAAGGATTAACTCTAGGTTGCGAAGAATGTCCAAAGTAAGAGTTTCACATACAATAGCCCTTTGTAGAACTTCACAGTTTGAGTTATTGTCATCAATGACAGCAAATTTTTCCTCTTCATGCTCTACATCTTCTTTTGGGGTGTTTTCCTTGGCTCTCTTGTTTTTTAGTTTTTCTTTCAAGTCGACTGTTACATTACCTACCACCTCACTGAATCTTCTATCATCATGAAACTGGTTACGCTTTGTTCCATCCCAATATGGTTTGGGAGGAGGCCCAAACTGCGATATATTGTTTCCCATGGTAGTTTGTATTTTAGGGTTTCTTTTAGTTGCCATGAAAACTTTGATTAAGCTTCCATTGAATTTGATGGTTTCTAACGATCTCAACATCATGTTTGCGTCTCACACCTCTGCAAACCTAATGAAGGCGAATCAGTTACCATCACGAAGTCTCTTAATTGCAATGTAAACGTCACGCACCACCCCATATGATTTGAATGCTTTTCACAAATCATCCACCTTCCAATCTTCCGGGAAATTGAAGAACATGAATGAAGTAAGATGATTTTTGCTTGACCACTTGGAATCATGCTGATAGTCACCGTTGTATCCATCCTTTGCCTTAGCCATTCCTACCCTCTCAAGTCTCTCTCCCTCTCTCTCTTTTTTCTCTCTCACACATTCTCTCTCATGTTCACATTCTCTCTCTCATGTTCATAGTTGTGAAGAAAAATTACCCGGATGAAATAAGATGAAATTAGAACAGTAACAGTGGGATTTAGTTAATAAATATATTTTGATGGGCGAAGCCAGAACTTTTGTCAGTGATCTCCCAGACTAACAATGAATTTTTTCCCTACAATCACTGATATAAACATACCAATGAGCTAATAGCTTAGTGATACGTTGTCTTAGATGCTGTGGTCCACCATGTAAAAAGCCTTTGTCAAAATGGGTCTGGGTTCAAGTCGCACTCTTGGTAAAGATTTACGACCCTTCATATAGTGGGATTATACTTGATCCTGCCACATGGGAGTATTCGGTGGAGCTTTTTATATATGCATTCGATTACGGATTGAGTTTAGTGGATTTCTAAAAAAGTTATAGGATTTTAAGTGTTACTACTGATCTACGCATGTTTTAAAACTATAAACATTAAACATTAAACATCATTAACAAAATAATAAAGCTCACAAATAAAGTAATTTTTTATTGCTTATTATTAACTATGGATTATAATATGATATCATGTGAAGGAAATTGTGGATGAAAATGAATATTAGATTTTAGAAAAGAAGTAAACTAAATTGGTTAAATGTTACTTTTTAAGCATGCAAATGATTTTTTGCTCCGTTAGTTCATGAATTATCCCATATATTGCTAATAGCGTGTCTCGAGTTTCTTTTGCCTTTAGAATCCTTTGTTTTTCAAAAATTTGTAATCAGCATCCCTCCGTCTCATCACCGTCAATTTCTTCCGTTAACTTGAAGCATGTGCCAAACATGTGAGGATATTTTAGTATTTTTCTTTTCTTTTTATTTGACTTATCTTTTTCTATCAAAGGGTATTTTTTTCTAATGCACATAGTACAAGTATCTAAACATGTGAGGGTATTTGAGCACCTGCAACCTAACTTTTCTTTCATGTTCTTCTTTATCTTTCTTCAACAACCAAGTTTCCACAAATTCAAATTCAAATTAAAACTTAACATAAATACAACCATGAAATTATGGTAGTAACGATTACTTCAAAATAGTAACAGTCTCAAAAACCACCATGAAATTATGAAATTAGAAGATGATGGAAAACCGTGTGTACTTTTAAATTTTATAAACGCAGCGAAACATATAAATAAACATCTTTTATTTTTATTATCATTAAAATAAACATCATTTATTTAATTATAAACTTTCACACGATTAACGGTTCCCAATAAGATCCAATTACACCACTAATAATTGTCAACTAATAAATTCACAAATAGGAGTTTAGATATATCTTTAACGAGCGATGCAAGAGCGATAGAATCAACTATCCACGTCTAGGTTGAAACATATATTCAAAGTGTATGAATATCTCTATGGTTGATCCACACAGCACCTCGAACAACACCAATCGGATGCTAGTCTGTATATAACCCGAAAATAATAATTAATCAAACAATTCGATTAATTAATAGAATGCTAAAAACAAATAAGAAAACACGATGTTTTCTTTTGTTCTTCGGCCGCAAATAACGTAAAGAAAAAGGACAACAACCCTTTTGTTATTTTGATGATCAAGAAATTAAAACAACTTGTGTTTTATTCCTTTTAATCGATAGTTTGTAAAACTCCAAAAACACAACTTGGTTCTCTTCCTTACTGAATATGAAATCATGATCAACTTGAAATTGTAAATCCAAAGTGAGTTGTTTGAAAAGAAGGCAATGATAGAGTTTGCTTTTATAATAATTGTGATGACATGTTTTTCAAACATATATCACGGGAGGATTATTGAAAGAATCTATTTATGTTTTTATTTTTATTTTTTATTTTATGTTTTTGGAGTGTTCTAGTTGACTACATATATGATGTGTGGTTTGTTCAACTACTCCAAAAAGTATAAATAAATTATATAGATAATTTTATTAATCGAAATATTAAATAAGCTCATTCACAATAAGCCTATTCAATATTCAGTGATCAAACGGCTCATTGATATATATATATATATATATATATATATATATATATATATATATATATATATATATATATATATATATATATATATATATATATGAGGAATATTCATTTGAGTCCATAAATTAAGTTGAGATTCAAGGGACCAATGAGAGCGCGACACGTGTCGCGAAAATCACATGTGATTGAAAAAAAATTCAAAAATTTTTTTTTGAAATTTTTTTTTTAACTTTTTTTCGAAATTTTTAAAAAAATTTTTTTTTTAATTTTTTTTTTTTACAATCACATGTGATTTACCTGCACAATCACATGTGATTGAATTGTACAATCACATGTGATTGGATTTGCCATGCATAATCACATGTGATTGGGTTTACAATCACATGTGATTGACATGCATAATCACATATGATTTTTGAAAAAAAAAAATTCGAAAAAAAAGTTTTCGGAAAAAAAAATTTGAAAAAAAAATTTCTAAAAAAAATTTTTCGAATTTTTTTTTTTTTCAATCACATGTGATTTTCGCGCCACATGTCGCGTTCTCATTGGTCCCTTTGTTTTCAAGCAAATTTATGGATGCAAGTGATTACAACTCATATATATATATATATATATATATATATATATATAATTAAATCATATTTAATTAAACTATACTCTTTAAACTATAGGTTATAATTATATATCATCAATATATAATAATTGGTGTCTAAATGCTAAAGTGTGTGACCTCATATGCTTGTATATAAGCAGTAGTATAGATTTGTGTTATGACGTGCACATTAACGGAAGAACCACCAAAAGTTTCAAAAACCCCCCAAACCACCGAAAGCTTTTGCCATTATTACACACGAAATTGATTTACAAACATAAATAACTTACCGGTTTTGGCTTAAAAATGGAAGTTCATGATCGTTCTTGACGTGTGTCACTACTAAAGTCAGATTCATCACTTTCTTGTGACATCAAAATTAATTCTCTATATAATGAAATGAAGGAATATTTGACTATGAAAGTCAATTACACAGATAAAATCTTTTCACTATCTCATGGATAAATTTGAATGTAGTACTTGAGTTTAATTGTGAAATTCAACAGAAATTGGAGATCAATTTGAATTTCTTTCCCTTTTCGTTAAATAAAACTTAAACATATATATTTTCGTGAGATTTAGGAATTTATGGGTAGGTCTTTAAATCTCACTTGGGAAAAGCCAAAGAAGGAAAAGAAACCATCTGCTCGTGCACAACAGAACGTAGATCCTGTACATAACTTATTTGTTGCAAATTTGTCGTATAAAGCAAGATCAAAAGACCTTATGGAGTTCTTCAGTGCTGAAAATACCAACGTTATGTCTGTTGAAATTATATTTAATGAAAAGCCACAAACTTCTGTTGGTTAGCAGTGTGTATCTAATATCATTATAGTTTGGGGTTTAGAAAACAATTGATGTATGTAATTAATATTAGAATTGTTTCTGTGGAGTTTGGTATATAGAAGCTCGCTATTGTGTGCTTGCTTCCCTTCTTCTTGTATGGTGTTTGGTGTGAGTTTGATTTCATAAGAATGAAAGGAATCTTTTGTAATGATATTTGAGTTTTTGAATTAACCGAGGTTATGTAATTTGTACTAGAAGGAAGATTATGACTTTTTTTTTTTTTTTTTTTAAATCAGGGTTTGCAATTTTGAGGAATAACATGTTGAGCAAGAGCAATGTTTTAGATTCAGATGAAGAAGAAGGTTAAAAAGATGAATTTACCCTCATATGCAAGGTACATGTTTAGGGTCAACGGACCTTTTTAACGGAATTTAGACGGAAGGATACTGATTGCAAATTTTTTAAAAAGAAAGGATTCTAAAGGCAAAAATAAAACTCCAAGAGACGCTGTTAACAATATGGAGTATAATACAGTGATCAACGAAGCAAAAAAGTCCATACAAATTTAATTACTATAATGGGGTCATTTGACTTATAGTAGTAAATATTACTACTTGACAATATAAGACCTAATTAAATCAACATGTTGCAAGCTATTTTAGTGGGGTCAAATGACCCCGGTATATATAAGGTGGCTTCGTCACTAGTTATCGGTATTTTTTATTGAATATTAAACCGATAATAGGAGTGATAATTGAAATGTCCCGTTCATATTGATTATAAACGTTCCATATTAATTGATTTCGTTGCGAGGTTTTGACCTCTATATGAGACGTTTTTCAAATACTGCCTTCATTTTTAAAACAACAATAACCTTTATTTTATCAATAAAGCTTTTAAAAACATTACGTAGATTATCAAATAATGATAATCTAAAATATACTGTTTACACACGACCATTACATAATGGTTTACAATAGAAATATATTACATCGACATATGTTTCTTGAATGCAGTTTTTACATAATATCATACAAACATGGACTCCAAATCTTGTCCTTATTTTAGTATGCAACAGCGGAAGCTCTTAATATTCACCTGAGAATAAACATGCTATAAACGTCAACAAAAATGTTGGTGAGTTATAGGTTTAACCTATATATATCAAATCGTAACAATAGACCACAAGATTTCATATTTCAATACACATCCCATACATAGAGATAAAAATCATTCATATGGTGAACACCTGGTAACCGACATTAACAAGATGCATATATAAGAATATCCCCATCATTCCGGGACACCCTTCAGATATGATATAAATTTCGAAGTTCTAAAGCATCCGGTACTTTGGATGGGGTTTGTTAGGCCCAATAGATCTATCTTTAGGATTCGCGTCAATTAGGGTGTCTGTTCCCTAATTCTTAGATTACCAGACTTAATAAAAAGGGGCATATTCGATTTCGATAATTCAACCATAGAATGTAGTTTCACGTACTTGTGTCTATTTTGTAAATCATTTATAAAACCTGCATGTATTCTCATCCCAAAAATATTAGATTTTAAAAGTGGGACTATAACTCACTTTCACAGATATTTCCTTCCTCGGAAATAAGACTTGGCCACGGATCCATTCACGAACCTATACAAATATGTACATATATATCAAAGTATGATCAAAATATAATTACAACCATTTTTATTATGTTTTAAAGATTTGAGTGTATTAAGTCAGCTGTCCTCGTTAGTAACCTACAACTAGTTGTCCACAGTTAGATGTACAGAAATAAATCGATATATATATTATCTTGAATCAATCCACGACCCAGTGTATACACGTCTCAGGCTAGATCACAACTCAAAGTGTATATATTTTTGAAATCAACCTCAACCCTGTATATCTAACTCCAACATTACTGCATATAGAGTGTCTATGGTTGTTCCAAATAATATATATACATGGGTCGATATGATATGTCAAAACATTTGCATACGTGTCTATGGTATCCCAAGATTACATAATATATTAGAATACATGTATAATACAATATAAGTTAGCTAGGATATGATTTGTATAGATTTGTTAAACATTTCTCGTAGCTAAAAAGATCAAAAATATCCAATCTTGTTTTACCCATAACTTCTTCATTTTAAATCCGTTTTGAGTGAATCAAATTGCTATGGTTTCATATTGAACTCTAATTTAAGAATCCAAACAGAAAAAGTATAGGTTTATAGTCGGAAATTTAAGTTACATGTCAATTACTAAAGAGGTAGTCATTTCCGTCGAAAGAACGACATCTTGATGACCATTTTGAAAAACATACTTTCACTTAGAGTTTAACCAAGATTTTTGGATATAGTTTCATGTTCATATGAAAAATCATTTTCTCAGAAGAACAACTTTTAAATCAAAGTTTATCATAGTTTTTAATTATCCAAACCAAAACAGCCTCCGGTTTCACTACGACGGCGTATATCCGATTTTATGGTGTTCATCGTGTTTCCAGGTTTTAAATCATTAAGTTAGCATATCATATAGATATAGAACATGTGTTTAGTTGATTTTAAAAATCAAGTTAGAAGGATTAACTTTTGTTTGCGAACAAGTTTAGAATTAACTAAACTATGTTCTAGTGATTACAAGTTTAAACCTTCGAATAAGATAGCTTTATATGTATGAATCGAATGATGTTATGAACATCATTACTACCTCAAGTTTTCTGGATAAAACTACTGGAAATGAGAAAAATGGATCTAGCTTCAAAGGATCCTTGGATGGCTTGAAAGTTTTTGAAGCAGAATCATGACACGAAAACAGTTCAAGTAAGATTTTCACTCGAAATAAGATTGTTATAATTGTAGAAATTGAATCAAAGTTTGAATATGAATATTACCTTGAATTAGAAAGATAACCTACTGTAAATAACAAAGGTTCCTTGATCTTAGATGATTACTTGGAATGGATTAGAAAGCTTGGAAGTAGACTTGCAAACTTGGAAGTATTCTTGATTTTTATGAAACTATACTTATGAAATTTATGAAGAACACTTAGAACTTGAAGATGGAACTTGAGAGAGATCAATTAGATGAAGAAAATTGAAGAATTAAAGTGTTTGTAGGTGTTTTTGGTCATTGGTATATGGATTAGATATAAAGGATATGTAATTTTGTTTTCATGTAAATAAGTCATGAATGATTACTAATATTTTTGTAATTTTATGTGATATTTCATGCTAGTTGCCAAATGATGGTTCCCACATGTGTTAGGTGACTCACATGGGCTGCTAAGAGCTTATCATTGGAGTGTATATACCAATAGTACATACATCTAAAAGCTGTGTATTGTACGAGTACGAATACGGGTGCATACGAGTAGAATTGTTGATGAAACTGAACGAGGATGTAATTGTAAGCATTTTTGTTAAGTAGAAGTACTTTGATATGTGTCTTAAAGTCTTTCAAAAGTGTAAGAATACATATCAAAACACAACATGTATATACATTCTAATGGAGTCGTTAAGTCTTCGTTAGTCGTTACATGTAAGTGTTGTTTTGAAACCTTTAAGTTAACGATCTCAATTAATGTTGTTAACCCAATGTTTATTATATCAAATGAGATGTTAAATTATTATATTATCATGATATTATGATGTATGAATATGTCTTAATATAATACATACATTAAAATATCGTTACATATAAGTCTCGTTTCGTAATTCTTGAGTTAGTAGTCTTGTTTTTACATATGTAGTTCACTGTTAACACACTTAATGATATATTTAAATATCATTTTATCATGTTAAATATAGTGTATCAATATCTTAATATGATACATATGTATTTAGTAGACGTTATCATAACGATAATCGTTATATATATCATTTCGAGTTTCTTAACTTAGTAAACTCATTTCTTATGTATATCACACATTATTAATATACTTAGTGAGATACTTACTCATCATAATCTCATATCAACCATATATATATGTCTATATATACCACAACATGTAGTTTTCACAATTTTGTAACGTTCGTGAATCGCCGGTCAACTTGGGTGATCAATTGCCTATATGAAACTTATTTCATTTAATCAAGTCTTAACAAGTTTGATTGCTTAACACGTTGGAAACATTTAGTCATGTAAATATCAATCTCAATTAATATATATAAACATGGAAAAGTTCGGGTCACTACAGTACCTACCCGTTAAATAAATTTCGTCCCGAAATTTTAAGCTGTTGAAGGTGTTGACGAATATTCTGGAAATAGATGTGGGTATTTATGCTTCATCTGATCTTCATGCTCCCAGGTGAACTCGGGTCCTCTACGAGCATTCCATCGAACTTTAACAATCGGTATCTTGTTTTGCTTAAGTCTCTTAACCCCACGATCCATTATTTCGACGGGTTCTTCAATGAATTGAAGTTTTTCATTGATTTGGATTTCGTCCAACGGAATAGTGAGATCTTCTTTAGCAAAACATTTCTTCAAATTCGAGACGTGGAAAGTGTTATGTACAGCCGCGAGTTGTTGAGGTAGCTCCAGTTGGTAAGCTACTGGTCCGACACGATCTATAATCTTGAATGGTCCAATGTACCTTGGATTTAGTTTTCCCCGTTTACCAAATCGAACAACGCCTTTCCAAGGTGAAACCTTAAGCATGACCATTTCTCCAATTTCAAACTCTATATCTTTTCTTTTACTGTCAGCGTAGCTCTTTTGTCGACTCTGGGCGGTTTTCAATCGTTGTTGAATTTGGATGATTTTCTCGGTAGTTTCTTGTATTATCTCCGGACCCGTAATCTGTCTATCCCCCACTTTATTCTAACAAATCGGAGACCTACACTTTCTACCATAAAGTGCCTCAAACGGCGCCATCTCAATACTAGAATGATAACTGTTGTTGTAGGAAAATTCTGCTAACGGTAGGTGTCGATCCCAACTGTTTCCGAAATCAATAACACATGCTCGTAGCATGTCTTCAAGCATTTGTATCGTCCTTTCGCTCTGCCCATAAGTTTGTGGATGATAAGCAGTACTCATGTCTAGATGAGTCCCCAATGCTTGTTGCAACGTCTGCCAGAACCTTGAAACAAATCTACCATCCCTATCAGAGATAATAGAGACGGGTATTCCATGTCTGGAGACAACCTCCTTCAAATACAATCGCGCCAACTTCTCCATTTTTTCATCTTCTCTCATTGGCAGGAATTGTGCTGACTTGGTGAGACGATCAACTATTACCCAAATAGTATCATAACCACTTGCAGTCCTTGGCAATTTAGTAATGAATTCCATGGTAATGTTTTCCCATTTCCATTCCGGGATTTCAGGTTGTTGTAGTAGACCTGATGGTTTCTGATGTTCAGCTTTGACCTTAGAACACGTTAAACATTCTCCTACATATATAGCAATATCAGCTTTCATACCCGGCCACCAAAAGTGTTTCTTGAGATCTTTATACATCTTCCCCGCTCCGGGATGTATTGAATATCTGGTTTTATGTGCTTCTTTAAGTACCATTTCTCTCACATCTCTAAACATTGGTACCCAAATTCTATCAGCCCTATATTGGGTTCCGTCTTCCTGAATATTAAGATGTTTCTCTGATCCTTTGGGTATCTCATTCTTCAACTTTCCTTCTTTTACAACCCCCTGTTGCGCCTCCTTTATTTGAGTAGTAAGGTTAGTACGAATAATTATATTCATAGCTTTTACCCGTATAGGTTCTCTGTCCTTTCTACTCAAAGCGTCGGCTACCACATTCGCCTTCCCCGGGTGGTATCGAATCTCAAAATCATAATCATTCAACAGTTTAATCCACCTGCGTTGTCTCATATTCAGTTGCTTCTGATTAAATATATGTTGGAGACTTTTGTGGTCGGTATATATAATACTTTTGACCCCATATAAATAATGCCTCCAAGTCTTTAATGCAAAAACAATAGCACCCAATTCCAAATCGTGAGTTGTATAATTTTGCTCGTGAATCTTCAATTGTCTAGACGCATAAGCAATCACCTTCGTTCGTTGCATTAATACACAACCGAGACCTTGCTTTGATGCGTCACAATAAATCACAAAATCATCATTCCCTTCAGGCAATGACAATATAGGTGTCGTAGTTAGCTTTTTCTTCAATAACTGAAACGCCTTCTCTTGTTCATCCTTCCATTCAAATTTCTTCCCTTTATGCGTTAATGCAGTCAAGGGTTTTGCTATTTTGGAGAAATCTTGGATGAATCTTCTGTAGTAACCAGCCAATCCTAAAAATTGACGTATATGCTTCGCAGTTTTTGGGGTTTCCCACTTTTCAACGGTTTCGATCTTTGCCGGGTCTACCTGGATACCTTCTTTGTTCACTATGTGACCGAGGAATTGAACTTCTTCCAACCAAAATGCACACTTTGAAAACTTAGTGTACATTTTTTATTTCCTCAATACTTCTAGCACTTTTCTCAAATGTTCTTCGTGCTCTTGATCATTCTTTGAGTAAATAAGTATGTCAACGATGAAAACAATGACAAACTTGTCAAGATATGGCCCACACACTCGGTTCATAAGGTCCATGAACACGGCTGGTGCGTTAGTCAATCCAAACGACATAACCATAAACTCGTAATGACCATAACGCGTCCTAAAAGCAGTTTTTGGAATATCATCCTCCTTTACTCGCATTTGATGATATCCAGAACGTAAATCAATTTTCGAATAAACCGACGAGCCTTGTAGTTGATCAAATAAGTCGTCAATTCTCGGCAGTGGATAACGGTTTTTGATGGTAAGTTTATTCAACTCTCTGTAGTCAATACACAACCTAAATGTACCATCCTTCTTCTTGACAAACAAAACAGGAGCTCCCCATGGTGATGTGCTTGGTCGAATGAAACCACATTCTAATAGTTCTTGCAGTTGGCTTTGCAGTTGTTTCATCTCGCTGAGTGCAAGTCTGTAAGGAGCACGAGCTATTGGTGCATCTCCTGATACAAGATCTATTTGAAATTCAACAGATTGATGTGGAGGTAGTCCCGGTAATTCTTTCGAAAATACATCGGGAAATTCTTTTGCGACGGGAACATCATTGATGCTCTTTTCTTCCATTTGTACTTTCTCGATGTGTGCTAGAACAGCATAGAAACCTTTTCTTATTAGTTTTTGTGCCTTAAATTACTAATAGGATGTAGCTTCGTGTTGCCCTTTTCTTCGTACACCATTAAGGGTTCTCCTTCTTCTTGTACAATGCGAATTGCATTTTTGTAACATACGATCTCTGCTTTCATCTCCTTCAGCTAGTCCATGCCAACTATTACATCAAAACTCCCTAACTCTACTGGTATCAAATCAATCTTAAATCTTTCGCTACCCAGTTTAATTTCTCGATTCCGGCATATATAATCTGCTGAAATTAATTTACCGTTTGCTAATTCGAGTAAAAATTTACTATCCAATGGCGTCAATGGACAACTTAATTTAGCACAAAAATCTCTACTTATATAGCTTCTATCCGCACCCGAATCAAATAAAACGTAACCAGATTTATTGTCAATAAGAAACCTACCCGTAACAAGCTCCGGGTCTTCCTGTGCCTCTGCCGCATTAATATTGAAAACTCTTCCGCGGCCTTGTCCATTCGTGTTCTCCTGGTTTGGGAAATTTCTAATAATGTGGCCCGGTTTTCCACATTTATAACAAACTACATTGGCATAACTTGCTCCGACACTACTTGCTCCGCCAGTACTCATTCCGACACCATTTGTTCCTTTCGTTCTGTTAACCCCTGGTCTGTAGACCTCACACTTCGCCACGCTATGACCATTTCTTTTATACTTGTTGCAAAATTTGGTGCAGAACCCCGAGTGATACTTTTCACACCTTTGGCATAGCTGCTTCTGATTGTTGTTGTTGTTGTTGTGGTTGTTATTATTGTTGGGATGATTGTTGTAGTTATTGTTGTTGTTGTTGTTGTGCCGTTTGTTGTAGTTGCGATTGATGTTGCGATTGCTGGGATAGTTGTTGTTGTTTTGGTGACTCTTATCACCATTTTCCTCCCACTTTCTTTTGACTAGCTTCACGTTGGCCTCTTCGACCGCCTGTTCTTTAATTCTTCCCTCAATCTGGTTCACTAGTTTGTTAGCCATTCTACATGCCTTTTGTATGGAGGCAGGATCGTGTGAACTTATATCTTCTTGGATTCTCTCCGGTAACCCTTTCACAAATGCGTCGATCTTCTCTTCCTCATCTTCGAACGCTCTCGGACACAATAGGTACAAATCTGTGAATCGTCTTTCGTACGAAGTAATATCAAATCCCTGTGTTCGTAACCCTCTAAGTTCTGACTTGAGCTCACTGACCTCGGTTCTGGGACGGTACTTCTCATTCATCAAGTGCTTGAATGCTGACCACGGTAGAGCGTAAGCAGCATCTTGTCCCACTTGCTCTAGATAGGTATTCCACCATGTTAACGCAATACCTGTGAAGGTATGCGTAGCGTACTTCACTTTGTCTCCTTCAGCACACTTACTTATGGCAAACACCAATTCAACTTTATCGATCCACCGTTTCAATCCGATTGGTCCTTCAGTCCCATCAAATTATGAAGGTTTGTAGGGAGTGAATTCCTTGTAGGAGCATCCTACACGATTTCTTGCGCCGTTAGCTGTATTGCTAGATTCAGAGTTATTGTTGGTATGTAGTGAAATATCCCGTTCATATTGATTATAAACGTTTCATATTAATTGATTTCGTTGCGAGGTTTTGACCTCTATATGAGACGTTTTTCAAAGACTACATTCATTTTTAAAACAACCATAACCTTTATTTTATCAATAAAGGTTTCAAAAGCATTACGTAGATTATCAAATATTGATAATCTAAAATATACTGTTTATACACGACCATTACATAATGGTTTACAATAGAAATATATTACATCGATATATGTTTCTTGAATGCAGTTTTTACACAATATCATACAAACATGGACTTCAAATCTTGTCCTTATTTTAGTATGCAACAGCGGAAGCTGTTAGTATTCACCAGAGAATAAACATGCTTTAAACGTCAACAAAAATATTGGTGAGTTATAGGTTTAACCTATATATATATATATATATATATATATATATATATATATATATATATATATATATATATATATATATATCAATTCGTAACAATAGACCACAAGATTTCATATTTCAATACGCATCCCATACATAGAGATAAAAATCATTCATATGGTGAACACCTGGTAACCGACATTAACAAGATGCATATATAAGAATATCCCCATCATTCCAGGACACCCTTCGGATATGATATAAATTTCGAAGTACTAAAGCATCCGGTACTTTGGATGGGGTTTGTTAGGCCCAATAGATCTATCTTTAGGATTCGCGTCAATTAGGGTGTCTGTTCCCTAATTCTTAGATTACCAGACTTAATAAAAAGGGGCATATTCGATTTCAATAATTCAACCATAGAATGTAGTTTCACGTACTTGTGTCTATTTTGTAAATCATTTATAAAACCTGCATGTATTCTCATCCCAAAAATATTAGATTTTAAAAGTGGGACTATAACTCACTTTCACAGATTTTTACTTCGTCGGGAAGTAAGACTTGGCCACCGGTCGATTCATGAACCTATAACAAATATGTACATATATATCAAAGTATATTCAAAATATATTTACAACACTTTTAATACATTTTGATGTTTTAAGTTTATTAAGTCAGCTGTCCTCGTTAGTAACCTACAACTAGTTGTCCAACGTTAGATGTACAGAAAAAAAATTGATATATATTATCTTGAATCAATCCACGACCTACTGTATACACGTCTCAGGCTAGATCACAACCCAAAGTATATATATTTTTGGAATCAACCTCAACCCTGTATAGCTAACTCCCTCATTACTGCATATAGAGTGTCTATGGTTGTTCCAAATAATATATACACATGGGTCGATATGATATGTCAAAACATTTGCATACGTGTCTATGGTATCCCAAGATTACATAATATATTCGAATACATGTATAATACAATATAAGTTAGCTAGGATATGATTAATATAGATTTGTTACCAATTTTCACGTTGCTACAACAAGAAAAATTATCCAATCTTGTTTTACCCATAACTTCTTCGTTTTAAATCCGTTTTAAGTGAATCAAATTGCTATGGTTTGATATTGAACTCTATTTTATGAATATAATCAGAAAAAGTATAGGTTTATAGTCGGAAATATAAGTTACAAGTCGTTTTTGTAAAGGTAGTCATTTCAGTCGAAAGAACGACGTCTAGATGACCATTTTAGAAAACATACTTCCACTTTGAGTTTAACCATGATTTTTGGATATATTTTCATGTTCATAAGAAAAATCATTTTCACAGAAGAAAAACTTTTAAATCAAAGTTTATCATAGTTTTTAATTAACTAACCCAAAACAACCCGCGGTGTTACTACGACGGCGTATGTCCGGTTTTACAGTGTTCTTCGTGTTTCCAGGTTTTTAAATCATTAAGTTAGCATATCATATAGATATAGAACATGTGTTTAGTTGATTTTAAAAGTCAAGTTAGAAGGATTAACTTTTGTTTGCGAACAAGTTTAGAATTAACTAAACTATGTTCTAGTGATTACAAGTTTAAACCTTCGAATAAGATAGCTTTATATTTATGAATCGAATGATGTTATGAACATCATTAATACCTCAAGTTTTCTGGATAAAGCTACTAGAAATGAGAAAAATGGATCTAGCTTCAAAGGATCCTTGGATGGCATGAAAGTTCTTGAAGCAGAATCATGACACGAAAAACAAGTTCAAGTAAGATTTCCACTCGAAATAAGATTGTTATAGTTATAGAAATTGAATCAAAGTTTGAATATGAGTATTACCTTGTATTATAAAGATATCTTACTGTAAATAAGAAAGATTTCTTGAGGTTGGATGATCACCCTACAAGATTGGAAGTAAGCTAGCAAACTTGGAAGTATTCTTGATTTTATGAAACTAAAACTTGTAGAATTTATGAAGAACACTTAGAACTTGAAGATAGAACTTGAGAGAGATCAATTAGATGAAGAAAATTGAAGAATGAAAGTATTTGTAGGTGTTTTTGGTCGTTGGTGTATGGATTAGATATAAAGGATATGTAATTTTGTTTTCATGTAAATAAGTCATGAATGATTACTCATATTTTTATAATTTTATGAGATATTTCATGCTAGTTGCCAAATGATGGTTCCAGCATGTGTTAGGTGACTCACATGGGCTGCTAAGAGCTGATCATTGGAGTGTATATACCAATAGTACATACATCTAAAAGCTGTGTATTGTACGAGTACGAATACGGGTGCATACGAGTAGAATTGTTGATGAAACTGAACGAGGATGTAATTGTAAGCATTTTTGTTAAGTAGAAGTATTTTGATAAGTGTCTTGAAGTCTTTCAAAAGTGTATGAATACATATTAAAACACGACATGTATATACATTTTAACTGAGTTGTTAAGTCATCGTTAGTCGTTACATGTAAGTATAGTTTTGAAACCTTTAGGTTAACGATCTTGTTAAATGTTGTTAACCCAATGTTTATAATATCAAATGAGATTTTAAATTATTATATTATCATGATAATATGATGTATGAATATCTCTTTATATGATATATATACATTAAATTTCGTTACAACGATAATCGTTACATATATGTCTCGTTTCAAAATCATTAAGTTAGTAGTCTTGCTTTTACATATGTAGTTCATTGTTAATATACTTAATGATATGTTTACATATCATAATATAATGTTAACTATATATATATATATCCATATATATGTCATCATATAGTTTTTACAAGTTTTAACGTTCGTGAATCACCGGTCAACTTGGGTGGTCAATTGTCTATATGAAACCTATTTCAATTAATCAAGTCTTAACAAGTTTGATTTCTTAACATGTTGGAAACACTTAATCATGTAAATAAAAATTTCATTTAATATATATATATATATATATATATATATATATATATATATATATATATATATATATATATATATATATATATAAACATGAAAAAGTTCGGGTCACTACAGTACCTACCCGTTAAATAAATTTCGTCCCGAAATTTTAAGCAGTTGGAGGTGTTGACGTATCTTTTGGAAATAAATACGGGTATTTCTTCTTCATCTGATCTTCACGCTCCCAGGTGAACTCGGGTCCTCTACGAGCATTCCATCGAACCTTAACAATCGGTATCTTGTTTTGTTTAAGTCTCTTAACCTCACGATCCATTATTTCGACGGGTTCTTCAATGAATTGAAGTTTTTCATTGATTTGGATTTTGTCCAACAGAATAGTGAGATCTTCTTTAGCAAAACATTTTTTCAAATTCGAGACGTGAAAAGTGTTATGTACATTCAAAAGTTGTTGAGGTAACTCAAGTCGGTAAGCTACTGGTCCGACACGATCAATAATCTTGAATGGTCCAATATACCTTGAATTTAATTTCCCTCGTTTACCAAATCGAACAACACCTTTCCAAGGTGAAACCTTAAGCATAACCATCTCTCCAATTTCAAATTCTATGTCTTTTCTTTTAATGTCGGCGTAGCTCTTTTGTCGACTTTGGGCGGTTTTCAACCGTTGTTGAATTTGGATGATCTTCTCGGTAGTTTCTTGTATTATCTATGGACCCGTAATCTGTCTATCCCCCGCTTCACTCCAATAAATCGGAGACCTACACTTTCTACCATAAAGTGCTTCAAACGGCGCCATCTCAATGTTTGAATGATAGCTGTTGTTGTAGGAAAATTCTGCTAATGGTAGATGTCGATCCCAACTGTTTCCGAAATCAATAACACATGCTCGTAGCATGTCTTCAAGCGTTTGTATCGTCCTTTCACTCTGCCCATCAGTTTGTGGATGATAGGCAGTACTCATGTCTGGACGAGTTCCTAATGCTTGCTGTAATGTCTTCCAGAATCTTGAAATAAATCTGTCATCCCTATCAGAGATAATAGAGATTGGTATTTTATGTCTGGAGACGACTTCCTTCAAATACAGTCGTGCTAACTTCTCCATCTTGTCATCTTCTCTTATTGGCAGGAAGTGTGCTGACTTGGTGAGACGATCAACTATTACCCAAATAGTATCATAACCACTTGCAGTCCTTGGCAATTTAGTAATGAAATCCATGATAATGTTTTCCCATTTCCATTCTGGGATTTTAGGTTGTTGTAGTAGACCTGATGGTTTCTGATGTTCAGATTTGACCTTAGAACACGTCAAACATTCTCCTACATATTTAGCAATATCGGCTTTCATACCTGGCCACCAAAAATGTTTCTTAAGATCCTTGTACATCTTCCCCGTTCCAGGATGTATTGAGTATCTGGTTTTATGAGCTTCTCTAAGTACCATTTCTCTCATATCTCCAAATTTTGGTACCCAAATTCTTTTAGCCCTATACCGGGTTCCGTCTTCCTGAATATTAAGATGCTTCTCCGATCCTTTGGGTATTTCATCCTTTAAATTTCCCTCTTTTAAAACTCCTTGTTGCGCCTCCTTTATTTGAGTAGTAAGGTTAGTGTGAATCATTGTATTCATAGATTTTATTCGAATGGGTTCTCTGTCCTTTCTGCTCAAGGCGTCGGCTACCACATTTGCCTTCCCCGGGTGGTAACGAATCTCAAAGTCGTAATCATTCAACAATTCAATCCACCTACGCTGCCTCATATTCAGTTGTTTTTGATTAAATATATGTTGAAGACTTTTGTGGTCGGTATATATAATACTTTTGACCCCATATAAGTAGTGCCTCCAAGTCTTTAATGCAAAAACAACCGCGCCTTATTTCAAATCATGCGTCGTATAATTTTGCTCGTGAATCTTCAATTGTCTAGACGCATAAGCAATCACCTTCGTTCGTTGCATTAATACACAACCGAGACCTTGCTTTGATGCGTCACAATAAATCACAAAATCATCATTCCCTTCAGGCAATGACAATATAGGTGCCGTAGTTAGATTTTTCTTCAATAATTGAAACGCCTTCTCTTGTTCATCCTTCCATTCAAATTTCTTCCCTTTATGCGTTAATGCAGTCAAGGGTTTTGCTATTTTGGAGAAATCTTGGATGAATCTTCTGTAGTAACCACCCAATCCTAAAAATTGACGTATATGCTTCTGAGTTTTTGGGGTTTCTCACTTTTCAACGGTTTTGATCTTTGTCGAGTCCACCTGGATACCTTCTTTGTTCACTATGTGACCGAGGAATTGAACTTCTTCCAACCAAAATGCACACTTTGAAAATTTAGCGTACAATTTTTCTTTCCTCAATACTTCTAGCACTTTTCTCAAATGTTCTTCATGCTCTTGATCATTCTTTGAGTAAATAAGTATGTCATCGATGAAAACAATGACAAATTTGTCAAGATATGGCGCACACACTCGGTTCATAAGGTCCATGAACACAGCTGGTGCGTTAGTCAATCCAAACGGCATAACCATAAACTCGTAATGACCATAACGCGTCCTAAAAGCAGTTTTTGGAATATCATCCTCCTTTACTCGCATTTGATGATATCCAGAACGTAAATCAATCTTCGAATAAACCGACGAGCCTTGTAGTTGATCAAATAAGTCGTCAATTCTCGGCAGTGAATAACGGTTTTTGATGGTAAGTTTGTTCAACTCTCTGTAGTCAATACACAACCTAAATGTACCATCCTTCTTCTTGACAAACAAAACAGGAGCTCCCCATGGTGATGTGCTTGGTCGAATGAAACCACGTTCTAATAGTTCTTGCAGCTGGCTTTGCAGTTCTTTCATCTCGCTGGGTGCGAGTCTATAAGGAGCACGAGCTATTGGTGCAGCTCCTGGTACAAGATCTATTTGAAATTCAACAGATCGATGTGGAGGTAGTCCCGGTAATTCTTTCGGAAATACATCGGGAAATTCTTTTGCGACGGGAACATCATTGATGCTCTTTTATTCAGTTTGTACTTTCTCGACGTGTGCTAGAACAGCATAGCAACCTTTTCTTATTAGTTTTTGTACCTTCAAATTACTAATAAGATGTAGCTTCGTGTTGCCCTTTTTCTCCGTACACCATTAAGGGTTCTCCTTCTTCTCGTACAATGCGAATTGCATTTTTATAACATACGATCTCTGCTTTCACCTTCTTCAGCCAGTCCATGCCAACTATTACATCAAAACTCCCTAACTCTACTGGTATCAAATCAATCTTAAATATTTCGCTACCCAGTTTAATTTCTCGATTCCGGCATATATAATCTGCTGAAATTAATTTACCGTTTGCTAATTCGAGTAAAAATTTACTATCTAACAGCGTCAATGGACAACTTAATTTAGCACAAAAATCTATACTCATATAGCTTCTATTCGCACCCGAATCAAATAAAACGTAAGCAGATTTATTGTCAATAAGGAACATACCCGTAACAAGCTCCGGGTCTTCCTGTGCCTCTGCCGCATTAATATTGAAAACTCTTCCGCGGCCTTGTCCATTCGTGTTCTCCTGGTTCGGGAAATTTCTAATAATGTGGCCCGGTTTTCCACATTTATAACAAACTACATTGGCATAACTTGCTCCGACACTACTTGCTCCGCCATTACTCGTTTCGACACCAGTTGTTCCTTTCGTTCTGTTAACCCCTAGTCCGTAGACCTCACACATCGCCGCGCTATGACCATTTCTTTTACACTTGCTGCAAAATTTGGTGCAGAACCCCGAGTGATACTTTTCACACCTTTGGCATAGCTGCTTCTGATTGTTGTTGTTGTTGCGGTTGTTATTGTTGTTGGGATGATTGTTGTAGTTATTGTTGTTGTTGTTGTTGTTGTTGTTGTTGTTATTGTTGTTATTGTTGTTGTTAGGCCGTTTGTTGTAGTTGCGATTGATGTTGCGATTGTTGGGATAGTTGTTGCGATTATTGTTGTAATTGCTGTTGTTGTTGTATTGGTGATTCTTATCACCGTTTTCCTCCCACTTTCTTTTGACTTGCTTCACATTGGCCTCTTCAGCCGCCTGTTCTTTAATTCTTTCCTCAATCTAGTTCACTAGTTTATGAGCCATTCTACATGCCTGTTGTATGGAGGTGGGCTCGTGTGAACTTATATCTTATTGGTTTCTTTCCGGTAATCCTTTCACAAACGCGTCGATCTTCTCTTTCTCATCTTCGAATGCTCTCGGACACAATAGGCACAATTCTGTGAATCGTCTTTCGTACGTGGTAATATCAAATCCTTGGGTTCATAACCCTCTAAGTTCTGTCTTGAGCTTATTGACCTCGGTTCTGGGACGGTACTTCTTATTCATCAAGTGCTTGAATGCTGACCACGGTAGTGCGTAAGCATCATCTTGTCCCACTTGCTCTAGATAGATATTCCACCATGTTAACGCAGTACCTGTGAAGGTATGCATAGCATACTTCACTTTGTCCTCTTCAGTACACTTACTTATGGCACACACCGATTCGACCTTCTCGGTCCACCGTTTCAATCCGATCGGTCCTTCGGTTCCATAAAATTCCAAAGGTTTGCAGGCAGTGAATTCTTTGTAGGTGCATCCTACACGATTTCTTGCGCCGTTAGCTGCATTGCTAGATTCGGAGTTATTGTTGGTATGTAGCGCAGCCTGTACTGCGGCTATGTTTGCAGCAAGAAAGGTACGAAATTCCTCTTCGCTCATATTCATGGTTTGTCGAGTAGTCGGTGCCATTTCCTTCAAATAGTCAAATGAAACAAGTTAATCATACAGAATATTAAGAGTAGTCAATAGTATCTCGTAGCATAATATGAACTCATTTATAAATGTTTTTTCTTCATATTAGTGTTTTATAAGTTTAAATTCGGGTAGTACCTACCCGTTAAGTTCATACTTAGTAGCTAATATACAATTCAACTACTACAATTCTATATGAAAAACTGATTATAATAATATTTCGCGTTCAAACTTTTTCACAATATTTTACAAACTTACAATACCGCTTATTTTACATATAACATGAAATATAACACACAATAACTTTGATACAAGATAGTTGTGAAGATAATTCTAGCTAGTACACAAGTCGTTCAGCAAAGGCAATAAAGACACGTAATTCATACGTCCAGAAACAAGTCATGCATTCTGGTTTTACTAGGACTACTTCCCATCCTTGGTCTTGTGGAACATAACCGTTATGGCCGTTGATAAGACAGCGTGTTGTAACGCCGTCAAAGGGACGACGGTTACGTAATGTCCAACAGTCCCGTAACAATCTAAAAACCTTGTTTCTCACCCCAACTACTGAGTCCGTTACTTGTGGGAACGTTTTGTTTAATAGTTGTAGCCCGATGTTCTTGTTCTCACTTTGGTGAGAAGCGAACATTACTAACCCGTAAGCATAACATGCTTCTTTATGTTGCATGTTAGCTGCTTTTTCTAAATCACAAAGTCCTATATTCAGATATATTGAGTCAAAATAATTTCTTAACCCGTTGCGTAAAATATCATTTGGGTTCCCCGCAATATATGCGTCAAAGTAAACACATCGTAACTTATGGATTTCCCAATGTGATATCCCCCATCTTTCAAACGAAAGCCTTTTATAAACCAAGGCATTCTTGGAACGTTCTTCGAATGTCTTACAAACTGATCTCGCCTTAAATAGTTGTGCCGAGAAATTCTGACCGACTCTAGACAAGATTTCATCAATCATGTCTCCGGGTAGGTCTCTTAAAATATTGGGTTGTCTATTCATTTTGTATTTTTATACTGTAAAATAGACAAGAGTTAGATTCATAAAAAAAATACTTATTAATACAAGCAATTTTTACATATATCATAAAGCATAAGCACACTATATTACATATATTACACCACACGAATACAACTATCTTATTCCGACTCGCTCGTTTCTTCTTCTTCGGTTTTAGTTCGTTTTGCCAAGTTTCTAGGGATATATGATGTTCCCCTAATACGAGCCATCGTTTTCCACATTGGTTTAGAAAAACCTGGTGGTTTAGAGGTTCCCGGGTTATTGTCACAACTTAAGAAATACGGGTGTTGACGATACATATAAAGTTCATCGGGTTTGGAATCAAATTTCTCTATTTTTATGCCCTTTCCCTTATTGTTCTCTTTTGCCTTATTAAATTGTGTTGGGGTAATTTCTATAACATCATCGGAATCCTTGTCGGGATCCGATTCATCGGAGAATTGGTAATCCTCCCAATACTTTGCTTCCTTGGCGGAAACACCATTGACCATAATTAACTTTGGTCGGTTGGTTGAGGATTTTCTTCTACTTAACCGTTTTATTATTTCCCCCCACTGGTTCTATTTCTTTTTCCGGTTCCGATTCTTCTTCCGGTTCCGATTCTTCTTCCGGTTCCGACTCTTCTTCCGGTTCCTCTTCGGGAACTTGTGAATCAGTCCACGAATCATTCCAATTTACATTTGACTCTTCATTATTATTAGGTGAGTCAATGGGACTTCTTCTAGAGGTAGACATCTATCACATAATATCAAACACGTTAAGAGATTAATATATCACATAATATTCACATGTTAAAAATATATAGTTTCCAACAAAATTTGTTAAGCAATCATTTTTCAAGTAAACACGGTCGAAGTCCAGACTCACTAATGCATCCTAACAAACTCAATAAGACACACTAATGCAAAATTCTGGTTCTCTAAGACCAACGCTCGGATACCAACTGAAATGTCCCGTTCATATTGATTATAAACGTTTCATATTAATTGATTTCGTTGCGAGGTTTTGACCTCTATATGAGAAGTTTTTCAAAGACTGCATTCATTTTTAAAACAACCATAACCTTTATTTTATCAATAAAGGTTTCAAAAACATTACGTAGATTATCAAATATTGATAATCTAAAATATACTGTTTACACACGACCATTACATAATGGTTTACAATAGAAATATATTACATCGACATATGTTTCTTGAATGCAGTTTTTACACAATATCATATAAAAATGGACTCCAAATCTTGTCCTTATTTTAGTATGCAACAGCAGAAGCTCTTAGTATTCACCTGAGAATAAACATGCTTTAAACGTCAACAAAAATGTTGGTGAGTTATAGGTTTAACCTATATATATATATATATATATATATATATATATATATATATATATATATATATATATATATATAATATATATATATATATATATATATATATATATATATATATATATATATATATATATATATATATATATATATATATATATATATATATATATATATATATATATATAATCGTAACAATAGACCACAAGATTTCATATTTCAATACGCATCCCATACATAGAGATAAAAATCATTCATATGGTGAACACCTGGTAACCGACATTAACAAGATGCGTATATAAGAATATCCCCATCAATCCGGGACACCCTTCGGATATGATATAAATTTCGAAGTACTAAAGCATTCGGTACTTTGGATGGGGTTTGTTAGGCCTAATAGATCTATCTTTAGGATTCGCGTCAATTAGGGTGTCTGTTCCCTAATTCTTAGATTACCAGACTTAATAAAAAGGGGCATATTCAATTTTGATAATTCAACCATAGAATGTAGTTTCACGTACTTGTGTCTATTTTGTAAATCATTTATAAAACCTGCATGTATTCTCATCCCAAAAATATTAGATTTTAAAAGTGGGACTATAACTCACTTTCAAAGATTTTTACTTCGTCGGGAAGTAAGACTTGGCCACTGGTCGATTCACGAACCTATAACAAATATGCACATATATATCAAAGTATATTCAAAATATATTTACAACACTTTTAATACATTTTGATGTTTTAAGTTTATTAAGTCAGCTGTCCTCGTTAGTAACCTACAACTAGTTGTCCAACGTTAGATGTACAGAAAAAAAAATTGATGTATATTATCTTGAATCAATCCACGACCCAGTGTATACACGTCTCAGGCTAGATCACAACTCAAAGTATATATATTTTTGGAATCAACCTCAATCCTGTATAGCTAACTCCCTCATTACTGCATATAGAATGTCTATGGTTGTTCCAAATAATATATACACATGGGTCGATATGATATGTATAAACATTTGCATATGTGTCTATGGTATCCCAAGATTACATAATATATTAAAATACATGTATAATACAATATAAGTTAGCTAGGATATGATTAATATAGATTTGTTACCAATTTTCACGTTGCTACAACAAGAAAAATTATCCAATCTTGTTTTACCCATAACTTCTTCATTTTAAATCCGCTTTAAGTGAATCAAATTGCTATGGTTTCATATTGAACTCTATTTTATGAATCTAAACAGAAAAAGTATAGGTTTATAGTCGGAAATATAAGTTACAAGTTGTTTTTGTAAAGGTAGTCATTTCAGTCGAAAGAACGACGTCTAGATGACCATTTTAGAAAATATACTTCCACTTTGAGTTTAACCATGATTTTTGGATATAGTTTCATGTTCATAAGAAAAATCATTTTCCCAGAAGAAAAACTTTTAAATCAAAGTTTATCATAGTTTTTAATTAACTAACCCAAAACAGCCCGCGGTGTTACTACGACGGTGTATGTCCGGTTTTACAGTGTTCTTCGTGTTTCCTGGTTTTAAATTAGTAAGTTAGCATATCATATAGATATAGAGCATGTGTTTAGTTGATTTTAAAAGTCAAGTTAGAAGGATTAACTTTTGTTTGCGAACAAGTTTAGAATTAACTAAACTATGTTCTAGTGATTACAAGTTTAAACCTTCGAATAAGATAGCTTTATATGTATGAATCGAATGATGTTATGAACATCATTACTACCTCAAGTTTTCTGGATAAACTACTGGAAATGAGAAAAATAGATCTAGCTTCAAAGGATCCTTGGATGGCTTGAAAGTTCTTGAAGCAGAATCATGACACGAAAAACAAGTTCAAGTAAGATTTCCACTCGAAATAAGATTGTTATAGTTATAGAAATTGAATCAAAGTTTGAATATGAGTATTACCTTTTATTAGAAAGATATCTTACTGTAAATAAGAAATATTTCTTGAGGTTGGATGATCACCCTACAAGATTGGAAGTAAGCTAGCAAACTTGGAAGTATTCTTGATTTTATGAAACTAGAACTTGTAGAATTTATGAAGAACACTTAGAACTTGAAGATAGAACTTGAGAGAGATCAATTAGATGAAGAAAATTGAAGAATGAAAGTGTTTTTAGGTGTTTTTGGTCATTGGTGTATGGATTAGATATAAAGGATATGTAATTTTGTTTTCATGTAAATAAGTCATGAATGATTACTCATATTTTTGTAATTTTATGAGATATTTCATGCTAGTTGCCAAATGATGGTTTCCACATGTGTTAGGTGACTCACATGGGCTGCTAAAAGCTGATCATTGGAGTGTATATACCAATAGTACATACATCTAAAAGCTGTGTATTGTACGAGTACGAATACGGGTGCATACGAGTAGAATTGTTGATGAAACTGAACGAGGATGTAATTGTAAGAATTTTTGTTAAGTAGAAGTATTTTGATAAGTGTCTTGAAGTCTTTCAAAAGTGTATGAATACATATTAAAAGACTACATGTATATACATTTTAACTGAGTCGTTAAGTCATCGTTAGTCGTTACTTGTAAGTGTTGTTTTGAAACCTTTAGGTTAACGATCTTGTTAAATGTTGTTAACCCAATGTTTATAATATCAAATGAGATTTTAAATTATTATATTATCATGATAATATGATGTATGAATATCTCTTTATATGATATATATACATTAAATTTCTTTACAACGATAATCGTTACATATATGTCTCGTTTCAAAATCATTAAGTTAGTAGTCTTGCTTTTACATATGTAGTTCATTGTTAATATACTTAATGATATGTTTACTTATCATAATATCATGTATACTATATATATATATATATACATATATATATATATACATATATATATACATATATATATATATATATATACATATATATATATATATATATATATATATATATATATATATATATATATATATACATATATATATATATATATATGTCATCATTTTAACGTTCGTGAATCACCGGTCAACTTCGGTGGTCAATTGTCTATATGAAACCTATTTCAATTAATCAAGTCTTAACAAGTTTGATTACTTAACATGTTAGAAACACTTAATCATGTAAATAACAATTTCATTTAATATATATATAAACATGGAAAAGTTCGGGTCACTACATGTAGCGCGGCCTGTACTGCGGCTATGTTTGAAGCAAGAAAGGCACGAAATTCCTCTTCGCTCATATTCAAGGTGTGTCGAGTAGTCGGTGCCATTTCCTTCAAAATAGTCAAATGAAACATGTTAATCATACAGAATATTAAGAGTAGTCAATAGTATCTCGTAGCATAATATGAACTCATTTATAAAAGCTTTTTCTTCATATTAGCGTTTTATAAGTTTAAATTCGGGTACTACCTACCCGTTAAGTTCATACTTAGTAGCTAATATACAATTAAACTACTACAATTCCATATGAAAAACTGATTATAATAATATATCACATACAAATATTCTTTAAACTTACAACTTCGCTAAATTATATATAACATAAAATATAGTACACTATGATACAGGATAGTTTTGAAGATAAATCTAGTTAATACGCAAGTTGTTCAGTAAAGGAAATAAAGACACGTAATTCATAAGTCCAGAAACAAGTCATGCATTCTGGTTTTACTAAGAAGACTTTCCATCCTTGGTCTTGTGGAAAATAACCGTTATGACCATTGGCTAGGCAGCATGTTGTAATGTCGTCAAAAGGACGAGGGTTTCGTAATGTCCAACAGCCCCGTAATAATCTAAAAACCTTATTTCTCACCCCAACTACTAAATCCTTCACTTGTGGGAAAGTTTTATTTAAAAGCTGCAATCCGATGTTCTTTTTCTCACTTTGGTAAGAAGCGAACATCACTAACCCGTAAGCATAACATTCTTCTTTATGTTGCATGTTAGAAGCTCTTTCTAATTCACGAAATCCTATGTTGGGATATGTTGAGTCAAAATAGGTTCTTAACCCGTAGCGTAAAATTGCATTTGGGTTCCCCGCATTTAATGCTTTAAAGAAAACACGTCGTAACTTACGGTCTCCCCAATGTGATATACCCCACCTATCAAAGGAAAGCCTTTTATAAACTAAGGAATTTCTGGAAAGTCTTTCAAATGTTTGACAAGTTAATTTCGCCATAACTAAATGTGCTGATGAATTCTGACCGACTCTAGACAAGATTTCCTCAATCATATCCTCTGGTAGGTCTTCTAAAATATTCGGTTGTCTACCCTTAACGTCCATTTTGTTTTTATACTGTAAAATAGACAAGGATTAGATTCGTAATAACAAACAATACAAGCAATTTTTACATAGAACATAAAAGTACAAGCACACTACAATACATTTATTACACAACATGCCCACACCCCTCTAATCTGAATCACTGGTTTCTTCTTCTTTGGACTTGGTTCTTTTTTCTAATCTTCTAGGCATATATGATGTTCCTTTAATACGAGTCATCGTTTTCCACATTGGTTTAGAAAAACCTGGTGGTTTAGAGGTTCCCGTGTTATTGTCACGATATTGAAAATACGGGTGTTGACGGTACATATAAAGTTCATCGGGGTCGGAATCAGATTTCTCTATTTTAATGCCTTTTCCCTTATTATTTTCTTTTGCATCATTAAATTGGGTCGGGGTAATTTCTATAACATCATCGGAATCCTCATCAGGATCCGATTCATCGGAAAATTGGTAATTTTCCCAATATTTTGCTTCCTTAGCGGAAACACCATTGACCATTATTAAATTTGGTCCATTGGTTGAAAATTTTCTTTTATTTGACCGGTTTTCTGTGGTTCCTACTATTCCCCCCTCCGGAACCTCTTCTTCTTCTTCCGGTTCCTCTTCTTCTGGTTCCTTTTCTTCCAGTTCCTCTTCTTCCGGTTACGTTTCCTCTTCTTCCGGTTCTTCGGGAACTTGTGAATCTTGCCAATATATATTCGACTCTTCGTTATTATTAGGTGAGTCAATGGGATTTGTGCTAGAGGTAGACATCTATCATACAATATCAAACATGTTAAGAGATTAATATATCACATAATATTTACATGTTAATAATATATAGTTTCCAACAAAAATGTTAAGCAATCATTTTTAAAGAAAACACGGTCGAAGTCCAGACTCACTAATGCATCCTAACAAACTCGATAAGACACACTAATGCAAATTTTCTGGTTCTCTAAGACCAACGCTCGGATACCAACTGAAATATCCCGTTCATATTGATTATAAACGTTCCATATTAATTGATTTCGTTGCGAGGTTTTGACCTCTATATGAGATGTTTTTCAAAGACTGCATTCATTTTTAAAACAACAATAACCTTTATTTTATCAATAAAGGTTTTAAAAATATTACGTAGATTATCAAATAATGATAATCTAAAATATACTGTTTACACATGACCATTACATAATGGTTTACAATAGAAATATATTACATCGACATATGTTTTTTGAATGCAGTTTTTACACAATATCATACAAACATGGACTCCAAATCTTGTCCTTATTTTAGTATGCAACAGCGGAAGCTCTTAGTATTCACCTGAGAATAAACATGCTTTAAACGTCAATAAAAATGTTGGTGAGTTATAGGTTTAACCTATATATATCAAATCGTAACAATAGACCACAAGATTTCATATTTCAATACACATCCCATACATAGAGATAAAAATCATTCATATGGTGAACACCTGGTAACCGACATTAACAAGATGCATATATAAGAATATCCCCATCATTCCGGGACACCCTTCGGATATGATATAAATTTCGAAGTACTAAAGCATCCGGTACTTTGGATGGGGTTTGTTAGGCCCAATAGATCTATCTTTAGGATTCGCGTCAATTAGGGTGTCTGCTCCCTAATTCTTAGATTACCAGACTTAATAAAAAGAGGCATATTCGATTTCGATAATTCAACCATAGAATGTAGTTTCACGTACTTGTGTCTATTTTGTAAATCATTTATAAAACCTGCATGTATTCTCATCCCAAAAATATTAGATTTTAAAAGTGGGACTATAACTCACTTGCACAGATATTTCCTTCCTCGGAAATAAGACTTTGCCACGGATCAATTCACGAACCTATACAAATTTGTACATATATATATCAAAGTATGATCAAAATATAATTACAACCATTTTTATTATGTTTTTAAGATTTGAGTGTATTAAGTCAGCTGTCCTCGTTAGTAACCTACATCTAGCTGTCCACAGTTAGATGTACAGACATAATTCGATATATATTATCTTGAATCAATCTACGACCCAGTGTATACACGTCTCAGGCTAGATCACAACTCAAAGTATATATATTTTTGGAATCAACCTCAACCCTATATAGCTAACTCCAACATTACTGCATATAGAGTGTCTATGGTTGTTCCAAATAATATATATACATGGGTCGATATGATATGTTAAAACATTTGCATACGTGTCTATGGTATCCCAAGATTACATAATATATTAGAATACATGTATAATACACTATAAGTTAGCTAGGATATGATTTGTATAGATTTGTTAAACATTTCCCGTAGCTAAAAAGATCAAAAATATCCAATCTTGTTTTACCCATAACTTCTTCATTTTAAATCCGTTTTGAGTGAATTAAATTGCTATGGTTTCATATTGAACTATAATTTAAGAATCCAAACAGAAAAAGTATAGGTTTATAGTCAGAAATTTAATTTACATGTCAATTAATAAAGAGGTAGTCATTTCCGTCGAAAGAATGACATCTTGATGACCATTTTGAAAAACATACTTTCACTTTGAGTTTAACCAAGATTTTTGGATATAGTTTCATGTTCATATGAAAAATCATTTTTCTAGGAGAACAACTTTTAAATCAAAGTTTATCATAGTTTTTAATTATCCAAACCAAAACAGCCCCCGGTTTCACTACGACGGCGTATATCCGATTTTATGGTGTTCATCATGTTTCCAGGTTTTAAATCATTAAGTTAGCATATCATATAGATATAGAACATGTGTTTAGTTAATTTTAAAAGTCAAGTTAGAAGGATTAACTTTTGTTTGCGAACAAGTTTAAAATTAACTAAACTATGTTCTAGTGATTACAAGTTTAAACCTTCGAATAAGATAGCTTTATATGTATGAATTGAATGATGTTATGAACATCATTACTACCTCAAGTTTTCTGGATAAAACTACTGGAAATGAGAAAAATAGATCTAGCTTCAAAGGATCCTTGGATGGCTAGAAAGTTTTTGAAGCAGAATCATGACACGAAAATAGTTCAAGTAAGATTTTTACTCGAAATAAGATTGTTATAGTTGTAGAAATTGAATCAAAGTTTGAATATGAATATTAACTTGAATTAGAAAGATAACCTACTATAAATAACAAAGGTTCCTTTATCTTATATGATTACTTGGAATGGATTAGAAAGCTTTGAAGTAGACTTGCAAACTTGGAAGTATTCTTGATTTTTATGAAACTATACTTATGGAATTTATGAAGAACACTTAGAACTTGAAGATGGAACTTGAGAGAGATCAATTAAATGAAGAAAATTGAAGAATGAAAGTGTTTGTAGGTGTTTTTGGTCATTGGTATATGGATTAGATATAAAGGATATGTAATTTTGTTTTCATGTAAATAAGTCATGAATGATTACTAATATTTTTGTAATTTTATGAGATATTTCATGCTAGTTACCAAATGATGGTTCCCACATGTGTTAGGTGACTCACATGGGCTGCTAAGATCTAATCATTGGAGTGTATATACCAATAGTACATACATCTAAAAGCTGTGTATTGTACGAGTACGAATACGGGTGCATACGAGTAGAATTGTTGATGAAACTGAACGAGGATGTAATTGTAAGCATTTTTGTTAAGTAGAAGTACTTTGATATGTGTCTTGAAGTCTTTCAAAAGTGTAAGAATACATATCAAAACACAACATGTATATACATTCTAATGGAGTCGTTAAGTCTTCGTTAGTCATTACATGTAAGTGTTGTTTTGAAACCTTTAAGTTAACGATCTTAATTAATGTTGTTAACCCAATGTTTATTATATCAAATAAGATGTTAAATTATTATATTATCATGATATTATGTTGTATGAATATCTCTTAATATGATACATACATTAAAATATCGTTACAACGATAATCGTTACATATAAGTCTCGTTTCGTAATTCTTGAGTTAGTAGTCTTGTTTTTACATATGTAGTTCATTGTTAACACACTTAATGATATATTTAAATATCATTTTATCATGTTAAATATAGTGTATCAATATCTTAATATGATACATATGTATTTAATAGACGTTATCATGACGATAATCGTTATATATATCATTTCGAGTTTCTTAACTTAGTAAACTCATTTCTTATGTATATCACACATTGTTAATATAATTAGTGAGATACTTACTCATCATAATCTCATATCAACCATATATATATGTCTATATATACCACAACATGTAGTTTTCACAATTTTGTAACGTTCGTGAATCGCCGGTCAACTTGGGTGATCAATTGCCTATATGAAACTTATTTTATTTAATCAAGTCTTAACAAGTTTGATTGCTTAATACGTTGGAAACATTTAGTCATGTAAATATCAATCTCAATTAATATATATAAACATGGAAAAGTTCGGGTCACTACAATAATCATTCCAATTCATTTCCATTATCTCCTCGTCAAAACTTGAGAACATTAAAACTTTTTAATTTAGTAACTCTGGAACAGAGCCTTGACTATCAATAACACTAAAAAATGTATTTTATAACTAAATACAACTACCACCTTGAAATTAATAATTACTCACTACTTACTATATATAATATTTTTGTACATATTAGCGACAACTCTATGATCTACAAATTTAAAAAATCCTTCATAACTAAGTAGTTAGTCTTAGTCTCTTAGTCTTAGTTTAATAAAGTCCTAGTCTTAGTCCTAGTCTCTTAGTCATAGTCTCTTAGTCTTAGTTTATTCTTAGTATTAGTCTAAGTCTCTTAGCTTAATCTTAATCTTAGTCTCTTAGTCTTAGTCTTATAGTCTTGGTCTTATTCTTATTCTTAATCTTACTCTTAGTCTTAGCTTTAGTCTTAGTCTCTTAGTCTTAGGTTCTTAGTCATAGTTTTAATCTTAATCTCCATGTATTAGTCTGTTAGTCTTGGTCTTAGTCTTAGTCTTAGTCTTATTCATAGTTTTAGTCCTAGTCTCTTAGTTTTCTAGTCTTAGTCTCTTAGTCTCTTATTCTTAGTCTTAATCTTAGTCTTAGTCTTAGTCTTAATCTTAGTCTCTTAGTCTTAGTCTTAGTCATAGTCTTAGTCTTACTCTTACTCTTAGTCTTTGTCTTAATCTCTTAGTCTTATTCTTATAGTCTTGGTCTTAGTCTTAGTCTTAGTGTTAGGACCCCGAAATGTGTATAGTGTTAATGTGAAACAAGCTTATTATATGGTTCCTTATAAGAGGTCTATAGAAGGAACCTTAGTAGTCCTAATTAGATAGCCATTGTATTGTAACTGGGTTTAAGAAGTTGTGGAATGAAATTTTACCTAAACTCTCTAATACCGAATCTATTCTTCTCCTTACCGAGTCTCATTCAGTCTATCACATCTTCAATTCTCACTATGATCTGACCTATCATTTGTTGTCAGAGCGTCCAGGGAGTGATATTACATCACTATATCGATCCAGAGATTGAAGAATACAGAATCTGAGCAAATTCAGTTAGACTGAATCACATTCGATATCATCAAAAGTGATAATCTGACGTTCAGATTCATGTGATAAGTTCAGCGAAGGTTTATTAGGTGTATTGGAAAGAGTTTCGATCATCATTACAGCTTTACAACAACCATTATGAAGAATCAAGCTATATTTTTAGAGTTCGTGGCTAAAACTCTATATATTGATCAGTTCAAGCTTATTTCTATGTTCAAGTGAAGGTTTGTGGATTCAGTTAAGTTCGTGAGGTGATTTGCAATAATTTGATGGTTTAATTTCATCAATTCATCAATTTTTGGTGATTTGATCCTCATTCGGTATCTCAACTACCATACCGAGTCTGCTTCAAGTTAGAAATTCTTTTAAAGTGTTGTAGATTGTGGAGTGTTTGTGATTCAATCACCTTCGATTTGATCAAACGCAGCTAATTAAAGTGGTTCTAGCAGTTATTCGTTCGATTTTCTAAGTTTCACACTTAGACTCGGTTTGTCAGCTGCTACAGTTGACATTCGGTATAATCACATTTGGTATACTTGATATTTTATCTGTTACTAACTTGTTTCCTTGTGCAGCAAGTTTACCGAATCGAATTCAAAGTGTTAACCCTTGGATTGGATTCATTTGTGTTCAAAGTTTACAGAATCTGGTTACCGAACCAGATACCAAAACCGAATCTCAAATATACTTGATATATTTTGGGGTTTAAGTGTTCTAAGGCTTCAAGTTCTGTACTTACCGAATCTGTGTGAAATACTTGTTACATTTATCAGTTTCTGATACAAAATCTGATATACCGAGTCAGATACCGAATCTGCTACAGTACTGAACCAGATACCGAATCTGCTACAGTACCGAAACCGAATCTGACATTTTGTTAGATTTTTGACTCAGAATCTTGGTTTTTGTAACTTACCGAATTCTTACCGAATCTACCTCGGTTTTTTTAATCAAAATGTCTACTCAAGATACTTTGATTATCAGATCAGATACTAGACCTCCTGTCTTGTTTGATGGCAAGTATTACCAATGGCTGCATCGTATCACTCAGTACATAGACTATAAGGGTGAGAAGGCAAAACACATTTGGGCTCTTTAAGAGATGGACCAAATGCTGAATTTCATCCAGAAACCGGTCTACCAATTCCAGTCTATGAACTTACTGGTGAGAGACGTGAGCGTGCTAAGGGTGATATGGAAGCTAAGAATATCATCATGCAAGCTATTTCGTATGAACTATTTGAGAATGTTGATAGCAATACATCTGCTAAGGACATATGGGATGAAATAAGGAGACAACAAGAAGGATATGACATGACCAATGTCACTAAGCTGAATAATGCCCTAGGACTTTATGAAGATTTCAAGCAGGAACCTGATGAATTACTCAATGATAACTACAGACGTTTCAATGGTGTTATGAATGAGTTGAAAAAGTGCAAAATTATAAAGGTGAATGCTGAGATTAACATGAAGTTTCTCAAAAAGCTCAATTCTGATTGGATTCCTTATGTGTAATAACCCGACTTTTTCCATTAAATACTTAATTACCATTTGTTAAATTCAATGTTTTTCCACGCCAAATTTATTTTAAAAAAAAATATTATTACACAAGTTTTATAGGTGTTAAATAAAACACTACGGTTAATGAACCAGATATATATATATATATATATATATATATATATATATATATATATATATATATATATATATATATATATATATATATTTTAAGACAACGAAATGTATGAGTACTTATTATAAACATTATATTTTATAATAATTGAGTTATAAAATTATTTAATTATTTAGGATATTCTTAAATTAAACCCGATAAAAATTAGTTTAAAGACTCATATTTTCAGTAAAAGACATATATTATTTAATTTAAAAATATAATAAATAAGTATTTTATGAAACACACCAACTAGGTATGATGTCAAGAATTTAAAAGGTTTCGAACAATATATATATATATATATATATATATATATATATATATATATATATATATATATATATATATATATATATATATATATATATATATATATATATATATATATATATAATTATTACACCCGTGATATATCTATACCCGTGACTACACATTTAATACCCGAGTTTATTTAATTATTACACCGTGTTATATCTATACCCGTGATTAACCCGTAAAACACCCATGACCTTATCTAATCTATCTATATTATTACCCTCTCCAAATTCATTTTATCAAACACACATTTTCTTTCTCCTTCCTCTCTCTCTCAAAGAACACCCACCAACATCGATCTTCAATCCTCAAGAACACCTTCAAGAAATCGCTTGATCATAAAATTGTTTACATATTCGGATTCCTCTCGAAGAGCTCTACACATCCATACCAACAATTTCATGATTAGGGTAAGTTTTAAAAACTCTAATTTTCGGTTTTTCATGTTTTTGTTATATATTAGGGTAGATATAGTGTCTAGTGCTCAAGTCCTTGTTTGTATACTTGATTTTAGTCGTTAAATTGCTCGGTTGAGGGATATTATGTAAATCCCGAATTTTAATTGTATGATACTGATATGAATATGTTATAATATGTATATAAAAGTTATATAATTGAATAGCTCTTGAAAAATAGTTAATTTTTCATATAGATATTGCATGAATTCGATTTCTAGATCAAAAGTTATGATTAACTGATTTCAGTTTAAAAATTCGTATTTGAAATTGTGATTCTGGAAAAATTGAGTTTACAATCTGTTCTTGACATGATGATATTTGAAAAGAGCTTGAAAAGTTGTTAAGTTTTCATTTAGATATCGCGCGAATTTGATTTGTGAGTCAAAAGATAGGATTAAAATAAGATACCTTTTGGGATAGGCTGAAAAAGTACATTTTTGACATGATTAACGAGGTGTAATTAAAAACTTGAGCTGATAGGATTGTAGACATCGAAAAGCTATTGAATTTAGACTCAAGAATCGGGTCATTTCAATTTTTCTTGAACCCTATACACTCGTTCAAAGTTTTGTACATTTTATTAAAAGTGCTGTTAAAAACTGATTCGACAAGCGAGTACGTTTGCTGTTTCTGGGGCCATTCTGGGTCGAATGAGACTATATGAAAAATTGGGTAGATTCTCCACTTAAAAACGCCACATCTCCAATTGGCGGTGACTGATTTGGAGTTACGATGATTTTTCTAAAAATCACAGAATTTGCTGCTATAAATACGATTTTAAACTTGTGTTTTTGCAAATGTTTCGGGTTATAAAAATAATGACCAGTGCTAGAGACTTGAGACTTTTTATACGAACTTAATACACTTATATTAACTATTTCATATAGTGTGAGGTGTTCTAAAGTGATAATTTTGTATAAGTATAAACCATGTAATTTAAACCGCCCGTTTGGACACTTGACCCATTTAAGCCAAAAAGTATCAAAATGAGTAACGGGTAACTTGGACACGTCCGATATATCAATTTAAGTAAGTATAAAGGTTGTAGTATTTTAAAAATAAGTTTTGGCATGTTTTGGTGAAAGTGGGTGTTTATGACCCTTTTGGGTCATAATGGCCTATTTTGACCCATACCCATAATTTCAGGAATTCGAAGTTACAAACACATCAATAATGTCATTTTAAACTTGTGGTATGTTAATGAAACATCCAGGCCTTTCGGATGGAATTTAGAGTCGTCAACACAAAATATTATTAGTTTTGGTAAAATGTCAAAAATGACTCTTGGGGCTACTTTGCGGACTCGTAATTTAAAATCAGTTAAGTTTGAATAACAATTATTAATTGGTATTGAAAGTCTTTATGACAAGCTTTAAAACCATATACTATATCTATGATTTTGTCGAGTCTAAACTGGTTTAAAACAAGCATGGAAACAGGATGTTATGGCTGACTTTTAGTTTTGGTAAAGTGTCAAAAATGACTCTTGGGTCTACTTTGCGGACTCGTAAGTTGAAATAAGTTAAGTTTGGATAAAAACTATTATTTTTTATTGAAAGTATTTACGACAAGCTTTAAAAATATATATTATATGTATGATTTTGTTGAGTCTAAATAGGTTTAAAACAAGCGAGAAAATGGGCAATTGTTGCTGATTTTGAACACGAACATCATTTTATCAGCATTTTATGTTTCGGGAGGCTGTTTTCGTGAGGTCACAACTTTAAAACCATAACTCCGTTTTTGTCAAATAAACTGTCTATAGAAAGGTGGGATGATATACTTTCCAATGATCATGACCTAAGGTATTATATCGAATATGGTGGGACCCGGAATCAGCTTCAAAATACCTAAAAATACATATATGTAAATATTTTTTTTTCCAAGTAAAAATGGATAACTTAAGTTTGACCTATGTTTGACTATTTGACCAACTTGAGTAATATTATGAGATTGTTGACTTAGGTTAACCATGTTGACTGTGTTTAACATGCGTTTGACTTACATTTGACTTACTTTGACTTGCGTTGACTTTTGCTAAATTTTGCTAAATTTATGAGTCGGACTTGAGCAATAGGACTATACTTACCCTATGGACCGACCTAGCTTGTTAGAAACTTATTGACCAACATATGTTTTCTAGGTTGAGGTCTACAGTTACTTGCATTCCCATTTTCGGTCACATCTCTGTGATTTATTTCTGAAGTTGTCAGGTGAGTTTGATAGATTCCTTTTTAATTGCTTTTGCAATTTATATTTTTTGGCTGAGAATAAATGCAATGTTTTATAACTGTTTTACAAAATAGATACAAGTACTAAACTTAATTCTACGTGGGTTAGAATCACAAATATTCTCCTAGCTTGGTAACATTAATCTATTGATTTATGAACTTATAGGCGCAAATCCTATTGATAGATCTATCGGGTTTGACAACCCCATCCGGGCTAATCACGCTAGCAGTCAACAGATGTTTAGTACTTCGAGGTTATTATCACACTTGATTCGGTGCACTTTATACATTCAGGGGTATTCATTATTATTATCGTTAAGGCTTGTTACCGGGTGCCCATGGTTGTAGAATGTTCTTATTATACTGTGGTGTAAGGATATTTATGGAAATTGAAATCTTGTGGTCTATTACTATTACTTAAATCATTATTTATGATAAACCTATGAACTCACCAACCTTTTGGTTGACACTTTTAAGCATGTTTATTCTCAGGTTTTTCAATAGTGCTTCCGCTGTCTGCTTGCTATTTGCTCAAGGTGTTGCATGGGGTCTTTCATGCCATATTTTCAAAAAGACATTGCATTCAAATATTATTGTTATAATCCGTTATTAAATAATTTGACGATTAAGTCATTTTGTACAAGTTGACATATATATTTGGGAAATGTCTATATTTTGGTAAACTTTTAATGTATAAAAAGTACGTTATTAAAAATGAATGCAATGTTTTATCAAAACGTATCATATAGAGGTCAAAACCTCGCGGTGGGACCGAAGATAACGTACCGCGTCAATAGCAATTTTGGCGGGTCGTTACATTATGGAACTATCAATCAATCTACCAAGGAGATTGATAAGCTTAATATTCATGAGCTTGTTGGGGTTCTTATGAATTATCAACAGGCTATGTCTAGCCTTCAAGCTGAAAGGAAAGAGTCTTCTCCTGGTGATCCACTTGCTCTCATTGCTAAGAAGAAAAGCAAGTCCTACACCACTTCCAAAAGCTTATCAAAGAAAGTGCTTGTTGAACAGTCATCTGATTCTGAAGAAATCGATCTTTCGGATGTTGATGATTCTCACCGTAGGATTGTCAAGATGGCAACAATGTTCACCAAAGCTTTGAACAAGTACAAATTCAAAGGCAGATCAAACAACCAATGCAAGAATTCATCTTCTTTCTCATATTACAAGAAACCTTAACCACAACAATCTGATGATTCCAAGAAAGAAGATTCCACCTGTTTCAATTGTGGAAAAGCTGGCCTTTTCTCTCGTGATTGCAAAATGTAAAGAAGAAGGATGCAGCTTACTACAAGAAGAAAATGTTGTTGGTAAAGGTTATGGAGACTGGGGGAGAGCTGAAACCGGTTGATGATACTTGGTTCAATTGGAAGGATGATTCCGAATCTGAGGAGGAACATGCTAATATCTTCAAGGTGACCAAGCTAATCAAAGCTTAGGAAACAAAGGAGAATTCTGACTCAACATCTGATGATGATGAGGTACAATTAACTGAAATTCCAGCTAATTTTATCAAAGTGCAAAATGACATGATGAAGAACTTAGTCTCAATGTCAAAAGAGATAAAAGGTTTGAAAACTGAAAATAGAACTTTAAAAGATAAAATCAAACTAAATGAGACTAAATCTTCATCATTCAATTCACAATCGGAGGTGAATCGATTGAGAACCCACCTCAGCTCCATGGATACTAAGTTGGAAGAACTTAAAAAATCAATACTTCCAATTAAGATTGAAAGAAAGGATTATCGTTTGAAATCCGAACGTCTTGTAGAGAAAGTTCAATTCTTAGAAAAAGATCTTTTCGACCTTAAAGAACAACATGAACCCACAATTTCCAAGTTAAACAAGAAAAATATTCAATTGGAAGAAACCATAATTAAAAAGAAATATGAAATTTCTCTATTCACTAAGACCATCATTATCGCTGGCGTGTTAGGCTTCAAGTGCTCCAACACGCCTCCAACACATGGGTAATGGGGCGTGTTGGGGTGTGTGTTAGAGGCGTGCTTCAACCTAGCATGGAGAAACAATGAAGCGTGCAACAAATTTTTTTCCCTTTTTTAATTAGTTTTTATCCTCTTTTCCACCCAACTTCCAATCAGATTTTAACACATCACCCAACACGCCACTTAACACTCCACCCCATTACACAGCAGTCTGGCAACACGCTCATCAAGCACCCCACCCCCACCCAACAACACGCCAAAACGCCCTTCAGGGATAAAGATGGTCTAAAGATTCTCTTCAAATGAAAGCTTAACTTGAACGATATGAGGAAAAGCTCTATCAAACTAAACAATCAAAAGCTATCATTGACATGGAACTTTCAAACCAAACAATCTTTATGAATAGACCGAAAACAATTCATGGTGATAAGTGGGGGGGTTGGGTATGAAGATCCCAAGACGTTGGATGATATTTCCAAAAAGATTCCTAGATTATATCATTCTGATTATTTTCAAGATGGTTTACCATATCATTTCGTGCATTCATCTGATGCTGATTTTGATTATGTGATTGCTAATCGTTCATCTAAGAAATATTATCAAATCAACTTGATATATGAAAATGTTAATGCTAAATTGGGTAAATCACATCCTAGTTTCTTACAAGAGTTAGTTGAACATGAACAGAATATGCAAAATACTAATTATATGCCTAAACGTAGATTGGTTTATATTCACACACTCATGCTAGAGAAATACATTTTAATGCTTGAGAATGAATGTTTAACAAACCTAGTTATAGAGTTATTAAGATAGATGAGGTGTTTGATCAACCTTCTTTGGAAGTGAAACCAATTTTACCGACCTTAACAAACCTAGTTCTAGCGTTATTAAGATAGATGAGGTGTTTGATCAACCTTCTTTGGAAGTGAAACCAATTTTACCGGCCTTACCTGCGTGTCCTGTTTCTGATGCTCAAATCTGTGAAGACCTAGCACATGAACTTACTGTCTTATTCAAGTCAGTGTCACTAAGGCTTTAGATGTGAAGATAGAACCTCAAGTAGAACCAAAAGTTGAACCTAAGGTAGAATCTAATGATGAAAAGCCCGAAGTGTTATATTTGAATCATCTAGTTGATAAAGTTGAAAAGGAAAATATTGAATTGCAACTTAGATGCAAATCTTTGAAACAAATGCTCGAATTGTGCTTTTAAGGAAGGTTTTTTTTTAGTTTCTGTTGAGGATTTATGTCTTGAAATTCAAAGCTTAAATCGTAAGATAGTTCAACTAAAACAGGCTAACACACAAAAGCAAGTTATTTTATTGGCACACACAACACAAATAACATATTCTAATGTGCACAATGTGTCTGAATGTACTTTTGGGATTGCTAAGAAAGTTACGAGGATGACAAATTCTAAGGAAACTAAAACCATTATTGAAAGGACCCGTTCATATACATATAAACGATTCACAATAGTTGATTACATTGCGAGGTATTTGACCTCTATATGATACATTTTACAAACATTGCATTCGTTTTTAAAAGACAATCTTTCTTTACATCGAAAATTGACAGGCATGCATACCATTTCATAATATCCACTATCCAACTATAAATTGATTTAATAATAATCTTTGATGAACTCAATGACTCGAATGCAATGTTCTTCGAAATATGCTATGAAAGACTCCAAGTAATATCTTTAAAATGAGCAAATGCACAGCGGAAGATTTCTTTAACACCTGAGAATAAACATGCTTTAAAGTGTCAACCAAAAGGTTGGTGAGTTCATTAGTTTATCATAATCATTTATTTCCATCATTTTAATAGACCACAAGAATTTCATTTCCAGTTCTCATAAATATACGTCCCATGCATAGAGACAAAAATAATCATTCATATGGTGAACACCTGGTAACCGACATTAACTAGATACATATAAGAATATCCCCTATCATTCCGGGATCCTCCTTCGGACATGATATAAATTTTGAAGTACTAAAGCATCCGGTACTTTGGATGGGGTTTGTTAGGCCCAATAGATCTATCTTTAGGATTCGCGTCAATTAGGGTGTCTGTTCCCTAATTCTTAGATTACCAGACTTAATAAAAAGGGGCATATTCGATTTCGATAATTCAACCATATAATGTAGTTTCGATTACTTGTGTCTATTTCGTAAAACATTTATAAAAATTGCGCATGTATTCTCAGCCCAAAAATATAAAGGGTAAAAAGGCAAATGAAACTCACCATACTGTATTTCGTAGTAAAAATACATATAACGTCATTGAACAAGTGCAAGGTTGGCCTCGGATTCACGAACCTAAATTAATTATATATATTTATGTGTTGGTCAATATTTGTCTAACAAATTAGGTCAAGTCATAGTGTACCACAATCCTAATGCTCGAGACTAATATGCAAAAGTCAACAAAAGTAAATTTGACTCAAAATAATTTCCAAAAATCTATACATGATTAATATATAGTTTAAATATCGTTGTTTTATATTTTTAAATATTTTTAAAAGATTTATTAGAGTAAATAATATAATTTATTTATTAATAAATAAAATTTTATATTACATTTATATAATAAAATATACTTTTATATATATTAAGTAATAAAATTTATAGGGTTCATTTAATATCATAAAGATAATATGATAGGTATTATTAAAATAAGTTATTACACGTAGTAAAATATGTTTGTATCACATATTTATTTGATAAAATAATATCTATAATGATAGTAAGTAAAAGTTGTATTATTTTGTAATAATAATTATTATTATAAAAATATCAATATTTATAATTACTAAGATGACATTAGATAAAACGATAATTCCAATTATGATAACTTTAATATTTACGATAATTTTTAATATTATCTTTAAAATAATAATTCTATTTAAAATAATAATAATAATAATAATGATATTTTATAGTAACAATGACATTTCTATTAAAATGATAATTTTTGTTAAAATGATAGTTTTAATACTAACGATACTTTTAAAAATAATAGCAATGATAAAAATAATAAGAACGATAATTTTATCTAAATCAATATCTTATAATATTTTAATTTCATCATGATACTCTTACCCATTATTTCCTAATCGTTTCGTTTAATAGCTTTTAATCGTCTTTTATATCGTGTTCATAATAATGATAATAATAGTAATCAAAATAATTAGGTGTTACAAATATTTGTTTTAATTACACTAATATTAATAATGATAGTTACTATAACATTATTAACGATAATACTAATAATTATCTTAATGATAATATAATAATAATAATAATAACAATAACAATAACCATTTTTAAATAATGATATATATATTAATAATGATAATAATGATAATAATAATAATAATAATAATACCAATAATAATAATAATAATACTAATACTAATTATAACTTTAACGATAATAACGATAGTAATAATAACAAAAATAACAATTTTTAATAATAAATCCCTTTTATTGATAAAGATAATAATAATGATAATAATAAGATAAAGCTAGAACGACGATAAAAACGACGATAATAATAATCATTTTTAATAAAAATATCAAAAATTCAATTGATTATAACTTCTAATCCGTTCATCGAAACCATTCGATATCTAAAGGAAAAGTTCTTTATTTTTCGCTAGCTTTCCAAGGACATGCATATCTTATACCTTATCTCAACCGCAAGTGTAACTAATTCAACATTCAACCTAACCTGTCTAAGGGTAATATCAAAAGTACAAGCATGCATAATCCTAAATACTCGAGCACTAGTTAGGGATACACTATTAGTATGTAAAAGTTAAATTATGAGTACTCACGTATCAATATTGAGATTCAATATTGCAGGAAAGGTACGTAGATGCAACGGAAATGATAAACACTATATTGACCTCACGAGCATACCCATGAACCATACTCAATCACCTCCATAGCTATAACCCATAATTTCCTTAATCCTATCCCACTCGAAAAACAATTTCGAAATCACTCGGACAGCACTCCGTCGTAATATTTTATGTATACTAATAATATCTTGAAATAATACGGAGTAAATATATATATGTAAATCGATTGAGAGAGTTTAGAGAAAAATATTTTCAAGTTTCTATGAAATAATGAAACCTATTGAATTCTATTTATAATAGATTTTTAAATTATTAAAGTGAATTATTAAAGTGAATTATTAAAGTATGAATTATTAAAGTGAATTATTAAAGTATGAATTATTAAAGTGAATTATTAAAGTATGAATTATTAAAGTGAATTATTAAAGTATGAATTATTAAAGTGAATTATTAAAGTTAAAGTAAAGTAAAAATAAAGTAAAGGTAAAGTTTAAGTATAGTAAAAGTATAAAACTATGTACATATAATACGCGTATAAATATATATAATATTAATTTAAATCGTTATATATATAAAATAAAATATAAATATCGTTATCTTTATCATACTAGTTAAGTAATGAGTTGTCAAAAGTGGTTCTAGATATTTATAAAAGTTATATACGTTTTAATAATAAAGTTCTTTTTAAACTGAAAACGTTTTTGTACGTTTGAAACTAAATAGATCAATCGAGTCTTTATCAGATTCAATCTTCCACTTTTCTTTGTCTAGTTCTCAATGATTGACAATTTGTTCTTATTTATAAATCACTTTACCATTTTCCGAATATTGTTAAAATGGAAAGATTTCTCAAATCAACGTGGGCCTTTCAACAGAGACTTGTAATCATAATTCAATATATCTGATAATTCAATCATTTGATCTTATTTTCTAATTCCATTGATAAACATTTTGAAACAGATACAATCATATAAAGTATTTAATCTAATATTTTGTTTACGTTTCAAGTTATAATATATATACACATATACATATATAATCATATTCGTTTAATGGTTCGTGAATCATTGGAACTTGGTCGAGGTTGAATGAATGTATGAACATAGTTTAAAATTCTTGAAATTTAACTTAACAAATATTGCTTATCGTGTCGGAAACATATAAAGATTAAAGTTTAAATTTGGTTGGAAATTTCCGGGTTGTCACAGTACCTACCCGTTAAAGAAATTTCGTCCCGAAATTTGAGTGGAAAGGTCGTGAATGATAATAAGTATGTTTTCATGATGCATACGGGCTAAAAATTAGAGTTTTATCATCAGCGAATAATTTGGATAAACAATCCATTTATATGAAGAGTACGAATGAAGCTAACATAGAAGAGTGAAATGAGTAAGTGTAGATTCATCTTATCATTTGACGTAGATATGATTGATTCCCAGATTTCAAGGGATTTGAAGAAAATCTTCTTAATAAGATTTGACTCTCCGGTAATCAAGGGAATTAGGATCCGCTTTAAATGTGATCGTCCATTTTAATTGTTCTGTCGGAGATTTTCTTTTAAATTCACCTCCTTCATTTCCTTACAACTCACACCTTCTATTGATGCATTTTATGCAAGTCCCTAGACATCTACCCACGTCCATTGCAGGTACAACAGTTTACAGGCCACCATTATTGCTCGTTATTATCCTATAGGTGTTTGTATGTGGTTACAGGAACTGCAGGAACGAGATTTAGATGTTTGACTATGTTAGACTTAGTTAGACGTACGAGTGAAGCCTCACTAGTACGGCTGACAGGCTCATACGCACGGTTGATGCTGAGCTAAGTCACAATTACAACCTAAATGAGAAGACACGAGTGAGTGATCACCAGTATGGCTGATGAAGCCAACTCGTACGTGTGCTGAATGAATCGTATGGGTGAGTCAACATCAGGGGTATATAAAGTCTTATGTTCTTCATTTTAGGTTAAGCCTCTCATTTGTTACACACACTCAGATCTAGTGAGCTCCTCCAATTTTCTCTCAGTCCAAATCACCCAGGTGGTGAATAATAGCTCTAGGTGTTGATCTAATCACACTTGATTTAGTTGTGGTTTGACTAAATTAATAAAAAAAAAACTTAACCTATTCACTAGAGGGTTTGATTCACTTATTCCGCCATTGTGTGAGTTAAATCTGTTGATTTCTAAGTTCCTAGTCATGTTTCATCACCTTCTATTCTTTCCCCCTCAACTCATATTTTAAAGTATTCATCAATATGCTCCATCCAGTTCTGATTCTCGATATACTTCTAACTTTCATATCGGTCATTCTTCTTTTTCATCTACCGCCGGAAGAATCTATTTACTTCTACTATACTCTTGGGTTTATAGTGTTTCTAGTTCTCCCGTGTCTTTATATTGCTATATGCATCGATATATATGGTTTATAATTTCTGGTTTGTCGTTGGGATTTATATGTTCCCTTATATTTCAAAGTATCTGCTTCTGTCTTCTATAATCATTATCATTCACAGTTAATGCTCTCTTTTATTTGCTGCAATTTATACCCCAATTTCTATTTCGGAGTTTTGTCCTTTCGTTTCTTCTTCTTGCGATTAAGCACCGCTTGTAATGGTCCAGAATTCACAGATATGAATTTCGGAATGAACATTGTTAATGTTCTAGGAAGGAAATTGTGATGGCACGATCTTGACTTGTCAAATTACTAGACTACCTTGGAAAAGGCCGAATCATCAAGAAATATTTTCTTGATATTTTAGAGGTTAAATAGAATACAAGAGTCGTATAACATGGCACATGATGATGTTATGATCTGTGAATCATCACGTTCCATTTAGAAACTCAGCATGACTTACTGTAATATAATCACATTGATCAAGTGTCATTATATTATACTAATTCATGCTTCAGTTCCCAACATTACTTCAAAATATTCCTATTTTAAACTTGAATGTTTCAGAATTTTGAAACTAAAATAGTTTCTTTTATGATGTAATACAAATAGCGCGAAGAGGTAAATGATTTCAAATAAGAAAAATTAAGAAAATATCTTCAGAAATATGGAGGATATTTATAATGAAAGATATGATGATATTTTAGAATTTCTAATATCAGAGGATGATGAAGAATATTGTCCGCAGGGGTTTAGAGTCAGGAGCAAGGTATTCGTTAATGACTTCAGCAGGTACTGAATCATTTGGATCCTTTGAAGTCAGGTTCAGTCTTTGTAATTTGTCTACAGCCTCCTTCCTACTTTGCTCAATCCATTTTCCAGTTCCAAAACTTCTCTTTTTCTGCGCTTTGCCAACACACTTCATCATTATCATCCAGTTTTTACCGTTTAAAGCCGTTTATAGTTTTTGCTGCTTCATCAGCATTTTTTTTTTCATTTTCGGAGAACCAATTCGTAGTTCGGAGTGTTTTTCAGAAACTTCACATTCAAATTAAGTCCAGAAGATAGACGTTATATATACACATATAACTGTTGGCGTAGACATCCTGTGATATTTCAAAATACTGATTGCTAATTCCCAATGATTCGTATGGCAATTCTCATTACAAGATGCGAATGAGTAAATGATGGGGTTTCAATGAGTAATTATAATGACTTTTTGGAGAGGCTAAAGTCAAAGGGTAATGAAGTTGTTGGTACATCTGCTAATAATGTGGTGGAATGTAAAAGGTTCCCTGGTAACGAAGGTGTATATCTCAAGGTTATAATAAGGTTACTCTGACTGAAAAGTTGAAGTTGACTTGCTGGAGCTGTGACAAAACTGGCTACTTTGAATAGGAGTCGCAAAGTTATTTTTGCTAATAAATGCCAAAGAATCTGACGCGGATACATTGTTTAAACTTTTACTTTGGTTTCAAGAGTTTTTCGGGTACATAACTGTGGGTAACATGTGGTCGGATCATCATCTCGATTGCTCATCATTCGAAGTGTCTTCAGAAATTTTCGAAGGGTTTGAACACAGATTGCAATCGTTAACATACATTTGATGTTCTAACACAGTTTTGAAGTCAAAATATAGCTTGTGAAAGATGTAAGGATCTAAGAGTGATGATTTTGGTCATATCTCAAGTTGAATTTTGAGATTTCAAAATCAGAATATGTAATTAAATTTTGAATGAGTATGGTTATTTTGATTTCTATAAAAGAATGTATATTATTGTGAAAGTAGGGAGTATAATGGATAATTTGCTGAATCAGATTCGAAGAATGTAATATATTATTTGTGAATTTATATATCTCTCGGGTATTACCTACCCGTTAAAAAAAATTTCACAATTAATATTTTGTACAAAAGAATTTTATTACAGTCTTTATGAAAATATATATATGTATATTTTCTTCAGATGTAACATAGATTTAATGAGTTAATGTTAAATTAAACTCATTTGATTTACGGTTGAAACTAGAATTTAATAATCCCTAAAGGCTTTAAAAAGTACATAACTTTTACGCAGTATTTCTTTAATGACATTGAAATTATGAATCAATACTTCATTATTTGTTGATGGATGATGTTCGGTTCGTGGAATTCTTGTGAATTTTGCAAAGTACGAATGATGTTATCTGAAAAGTTTCGGGTACATCGATGATGAAAGTGTAAAATCAAATATATACTTGATTTATTATGAATTGGAATTTGTTGAATTGCGACAGAGATTGTAGTTAACGCTGGTTAAGTTGCGGCCGAAGGACGTACATTATTGCATATTTGTAATATGAATTAACCGAGTAGTTAAGATTCACACACAATAGTTTAGCACGGAAAGATTTATTTCAATATATATATATATATATATATATATATATATATATATATATATATATATATATATATATATATATATATATACATACATATAATTTCTTGAGAGGGAATGAGTTAATTCTTCATAACTCGTTGATACAATATACACGTTATTGATTCGTAATGATGTCCACAGTGATTCTTGAACTGACGGAGTTTGTGATGTTATCGGTGTTGTTGATTCGGATGTTGACTGTACTGACGATGCTGGTAACTCTGACGGTACTGCTGATGCTGTTGGTAAAGTAAGTTTAGCTTGTTAATTACACACCATTTTTGTCAGGGTTTCTACTCTTCCTTCTATCATTTTTGGTTCGCTTAACTGATTTATGGTTAGGGCTAGATTAGATAATCTCTAAGACTTTAGAGATTACATAATCGCCGCAGAATGTTTCTCCAATGAAGTTATGAATTAATACTTCGTCAGTTATTGTTGTTGGTACTCCTTGGTATCTATGGTGCGTATGAAGTTGATGCTCGTGGGACAGATTGTGAAGTTGAGGTTTACGACGCGGTTGTGGTTAGAGGTGGTAATGGTACCGTTGGCATTGATGATGGTGGTACTGGTTATGCTGCTGATGCTGCTGCTGGTGTTTGTAATCTCTGCACCATATTCTCCAAAGTCACTACCCGAGCGCGAAGCTCGTTGACTTCTTCTATTACACCGGGGTGATTGTCGGTTCGGACGAGCGGATAAATAAAATCTAAAATTTGATGTAATATATAATCGTGACGAGATACTCTGGAAATGAGCGAGAACATGGTGTTTCGGACAGGTTCGCCGGTAAGTGCTTCAGGTTCTTCTTCAAGAGGGCAATGTGGTGGATGGAAGAGATCACCTTCTTCTTGTCTCCAATGATTGAGAAGGCTACGAACTCATCCCCAATTCATCCAGAATAGGTGATGACTGATTGGTTGATCTATTCCGGTCACACTGCTTTCGAAGCTTGAATGGGATTCGATTTCGGAATCTGAGTGACTTGAACTGATGACGAATTCCATTTCGTACGATTGGATAAAGGATTTTTTTTATTTTTTATTTTTTGATATGAAATGATTTTGGCTAACGGATGGTATTCTAATTACATAGAATATATATATATATATATATATATATATATATATATATATATATATATATATATATATATATATATATATATATATATATATATAGATCAAAAGATTTCGTAGATTACGGAGGACTTTGCGGGATATGTCAGGCAAAGTTTAAAGTAACAGATACGATAAGATATGATTTAGCAGATATGCTAAGATATGAATTTTTGTCTATACACTATTCATGTAATCAATGCAGCAAGACGTGTCTTAGACTAAAAATGATAAGCAGGAGACAAAAATAATCATTCATATGGTGAACACCTGGTAACCGACATTAACTAGATACATATAAGAATATCCCCTATCATTCCGGGATCCTCCTTCGGACATGATATAAATTTTGAAGTACTAAAGCATCCGGTACTTTGGATGGGGTTTGTTAGGCCCAATAGATCTATCTTTAGGATTCGCGTCAATTAGGGTGTCTGTTCCCTAATTCTTAGATTACCAGACTTAATAAAAAGGGGCATATTCGATTTCGATAATTCAACCATATAATGTAGTTTCGATTACTTGTGTCTATTTCGTAAAACATTTATAAAAATTGCGCATGTATTCTCAGCCCAAAAATATAAAGGGTAAAAAGGCAAATGAAACTCACCATACTGTATTTCGTAGTAAAAATACATATAACGTCATTGAACAAGTGCAAGGTTGGCCTCGGATTCACGAACCTAAATTAATTATATATATTTATGTGTTGGTCAATATTTGTCTAACAAATTAGGTCAAGTCATAGTGTACCACAATCCTAATGCTCGAGACTAATATGCAAAAGTCAACAAAAGTAAATTTGACTCAAAATAATTTCCAAAAATCTATACATGATTAATATATAGTTTAAATATCGTTGTTTTATATTTTTAAATATTTTTAAAAGATTTATTAGAGTAAATAATATAATTTATTTATTAATAAATAAAATTTTATATTACATTTATATAATAAAATATACTTTTATATATATTAAGTAATAAAATTTATAGGGTTCATTTAATATCATAAAGATAATATGATAGGTATTATTAAAGTAAGTTATTACACGTAGTAAAATATGTTTGTATCACATATTTATTTGATAAAATAATATCTATAATGATAGTAAGTAAAAGTTGTATTATTTTGTAATAATAATAATTATTATAAAAATATCAATATTTATAATTACTAAGATGACATTAGATAAAATGATAATTCTAATTATGATAACTTTAATATTTACGATAATTTTTAATATTATCTTTAAAATAATAATTCTATTTAAAATAATAATAATAATAATAATGATATTTTATAGTAACAATGACATTTCTATTAAAATGATAATTTTTGTTAAAATGATAGTTTTAATACTAACGATACTTTTAATAATAATAGCAATGATAAAAATAATAAGAACGATAATTTTATCTAAATCAATATCTTATAATATTTTAATTTCATCATGATACTCTTACCCATTATTTTCTAATCGTTTCATTTAATAGCTTTTAATCGTCTTTTATATCGTGTTCATAATAATGATAATAATAGTAATCAAAATAATTAGGTGTTACAAATATTTGTTTTAATTACACTAATATTAATAATGATAGTTACTATAACATTATTAACGATAATACTAATAATTATCTTAATGATAATATAATAATAATAATAATAACAATAACAATAACCATTTTTAAATAATGATATATATATTAATAATGATAATAATAATAATAATAATACCAATAATAATAATAATAATAATAATAATAATAATAATACTAATTATAACTTTAACGATAATAACGATAGTAATAATAATAAAAATAACAATTTTTAATAATAAATCCCTTTTATTGATAAAGATAATAATAATGATAATAATAAGATAAAGCTAGAACGACGTTAAAAACGACGATAATAATAATCATTTTTAATAAAAATATCAAAAATTCAATTGATTATAACTTCTAATCCGTTCATCGAAACCATTCGATATCTAAAGGAAAAGTTCTTTATTTTTCGCTAGCTTTCCAAGGACATGCATATCTTATACCTTATCTCAACCGCAAGTGTAACTAATTCAACATTCAACCTAACCTGTCTAAGGGTAATATCAAAAGTACAAGCATGCATAATCCTAAATACTCGAGCACTAGTTAGGGATACACTATTAGTATGTAAAATTTAAATTATGAGTACTCACGTATCAATATTGAGATTCAATATTGCAGGAAAGGTACGTAGATGCAACGGAAATGATAAACACTATATTGACCTCACGAGCATACCCATGAACCATACTCAATCACCTCCATAGCTATAACCCATAATTTCCTTAATCCTATCCCACTCGAAAAACAATTTCGAAATCACTCGGACAGCACTCCGTCGTAATATTTTATGTATACTAATAATATCTTGAAATAATACGGAGTAAATATATATATGTAAATCGATTGAGAGAGTTTAGAGAAAAATATTTTCAAGTTTCTATGAAATAATGAAACCTATTGAATTCTATTTATAATAGATTTTTGAATTATTAAAGTGAATTATTAAAGTGAATTATTAAAGTATGAATTATTAAAGTGAATTATTAAAGTATGAATTATTAAAGTGAATTATTAAAGTATGAATTATTAAAGTAAATTATTAAAGTATGAATTATTAAAGTGAATTATTAAAGTTAAAGTAAAGTAAAAATAAAGTAAAGGTAAAGTTTAAGTATAGTAAAAGTATAAAACTATGTACATATAATACGCGTATAAATATATATAATATTAATTTAAATCGTTATATATATAAAATAAAATATAAATATCGTTATCTTTATCATACTAGTTAAGTAATGAGTTGTCAAAAGTGGTTCTAGATATTTATAAAAGTTATATACGTTTTAATAATAAAGTTCTTTTTAAACTGAAAACGTTTTTGTACGTTTGAAACTAAATAGATCAATCGAGTCTTTATGAGATTCAATCTTCCACTTTCCTTTGTCTAGTTCTCAATGATTGACAATTTGTTCTTATTTATAAATCACTTTACCATTTTCCGAATATTGTTAAAATGGAAAGATTTCTCAAATCAACGTGGGCCTTTCAACAGAGACTTGTAATCATAATTCAATATATATGATAATTCAATCATTTGATCTTATTTTCTAATTCCATTGATAAACATTTTGAAACAGATACAATCATATAAAGTATTTAATCTAATATTTTGTTTACGTTTCAAGTTATAATATATATACACATATACATATATAATCATATTCGTTTAATGGTTCGTGAATCATTGGAACTTGGTCGAGGTTGAATGAATGTATGAACATAGTTTAAAATTCTTGAAATTTAACTTAACAAATATTGCTTATCGTGTCGGAAACATATAAAGATTAAAGTTTAAATTTGGTTGGAAATTTCCGGGTTGTCACAATTATCATTCTTAAGAATCCTTTGCATTCTCAATTTAAGAGAAATGTTTCAAATGGTGCACCTTCAAAGTAATTTATTGTTAAGAAGGTTCATCATCCAGATGGTTCTTTTTCCACAGAATAACTTCCTATGATGTTAATGTCAAATCATTCAAAGGAAAGTGTTTTAAAGAATTCAGTGAAATCTAACAAACACACGAGTCTAAAACCTGATTTGAGTGAGCATGATGCAAAGGAACGTAAAATCAAATGGATATTTTGCAAAATCAATCATCTCATATGTTAACTGAAAAGTTTGGATGTCTAACTAACAAAGATGTTTTTCGTGTCACAGGTTATAATCCAAAATTGAATTACAAGTCTGTATGGGTACCTAAGTCAAGGACTAAGAAAGTAGCAACAAAAACTAAGAAATCTGCTAGTCGACCTAAGAAACCATCTCATGTATTTCATTTTTCTTCTTTGAATAAAACATCTACTTGGAATAAGTTGTGTATTAAGACTTCTGATGATCATGTAAACCTTTAGATTGCTTATGATGCTACATGTAATGTGCTTTTGAATGATGCTTTAAAGTCTAAATTGCATGCTGCATTATGTGTTACATATATTTGTGATCCAAAGTTTGTTGCTGGTACTAACTGTAGAGGACCCAAGAAACTTTGGGTACCTAAACTCTAGGAAATTTCACGTTTACAGGGTTTCGACGTCTATGTGTGGTATATCGACTCCGGTTGTTCTCGACACATGACGGGCGATAAATCCTTGCTTGTCAATTTCGTTGACAAATTCCTAGGAATGGTTACATTTGGAAATGATGAAATTGCAGCAATAACGGGTTATGGAGACTATGTGAAAAATGGCATAACAATCAAACGTGTCTCGTATGTTGAGGGTTTGGGTTGTAGTGTGTTTAGTGTCAGCCAATTTTGCGATGGAGATCTCAAAGTTCTCTTCAAACGTCGTCAATGCTCGGTGCAATCCACCGATGAAAATGATCTACTTCTTGGTAAACGTAGTGCTTCACTATACACCATTGACTTAAATGATGCACCAACACATATAAAAACAAGTTAGTATAATTTGGAAGATTGCAAGTAGCCAATGAGTGCATTTGCAAAACTAATGTTGACAAAAGGTTTAAAGACTTGTGACTTGAAGTTTGGAAGCTTGTGTTTGTCATGGGATCAAAATTCTGCATTTTCCTTAAAGGAAAATCAATGACACACCTCTAGTACAATGTGACTTTGCTCATTTAAGCCAAGGTCAACCTCAAAGAATACATCCAAGATAAAAGGGGTAATGCAGGTCTTTTAAGATGTTTTTGGCATCTAATTGCAGCCATATATATTTTCATTCAATATGAAATTTAGAACTAAAAACAAAAATAAGGTTATGAATCTAGAAAAATAAAAATGCGGTTAAAAATACTCGAATAATAAAACCAAGACGTTTTAAAAGCAACAAAGTTTTGTAACTAGTGGTGAGATAGTAGCACCAACATGATTTTCGATGTACCTAAATACAATATCAAATAAAAACAAGTATCATAGTGGTATTTAAACAGACACAACAATTCAGATGTGAAGGTATTACTTATCGTAAAATCTAAAATTGCATAATTCGCCTTTAAAAATTGTAAAATGTTATTTTCGGCATCTAAACTGATTCGAACGGGGAAAAGCCTTAAGGAAATCTTTGTCGTAGCATCGTTTTCTAGTTATCTTGCGAAAAATATTTCGAAAAATTCACCACAAAATTTTGCCCAATTTTGTGGGGAATTTAGTAACTTCAAATTTGTGTTTTGCGGCCATTAATTATCATCAAAACGAAAATACACTCTCATATATTTGCATTCAATGTGAATATTAGAAACCAAAACAAAAATATGGTTATGAATCTAGAGAAATAAAAAGCGGCTAAAAATACTCGAACAATAAAACAATACCTTATAAAAGCAGCAACGTTTTATAGCTAGTGGTGAGATAGTAGCCCCAACATGATTTTTGATGTACCTAAATGCAATATTAAATAAAAAAAGTATCATAATGGTATTTTAACAGGCTCAACAATTCACATGTGAAATATCGTAAGATCTAAAAGTGCAAAATTCACCTTTAAAAATAGTAAAATGTCATTTTCAGCATCCAAACTGCTTCAAACGGGGGAAAGCCTTAAGGAAGTCTTGCTCGTAGCGCTGTTTTCTAGTTATTTTGTGAAAATGGGCTAATATGCAATTGAAATTTTTTTGGAAAATTACCCACAAAATTTTGTCCGATTTTGTGGGGAATGTAGTGACTTCAAATATGTGTTTTGCGGCCATTAATTATCATCAAAATGAAACTACATTCTCATATATTCTCATTCAATATGAAATTTAGAAACAAAAACAAAAATATGGTAATGAATCTAGAGAAATAAAAAAGCGGATAAAAATACTCGAACAATAAAACCAAGACGTTATAAAAGCAGCAACGTTTTGTAGCTAATGGTGAGATTGTAGCCCCAACATGATTCTCGATGTACCTAAATACAATATTAAATAAAAAAAGTATCATAGTGGTATTTAAATAGGCACAACAATTCACATGTGAAGGTATTACTTATTGTAAGATTTAAAAGTCCAAAATTCACTTTTAAAAATACTAAAATGTCGTTTTCGGCATCTAAACTACTTCGAATTGGGGAAAGCCTTAAGGACATCTTGCTCGTAGCACTGTTTTCTAGTTACCTTCTGAAAATTGGCCCAATCTGTAGTTGAAAATTTTTCGAAAAATTCCCCACAAAATTTTGCCCAATTTTGTAGGGAATGTAGTGACTTCAAATATGTGTTTTGCGTCCATTAATTATAATCAAAATGAAACTACACTCTCATATATTCTCATTCAATACGAAATTTAGAAACAAAAACAAAAATAAGGTTATGAATCTATAGAAATAAAAAAGCAGCTAAAAATACTCGAACACTAAAACCAAGACGTTATAAAAGCAGCAACGTTTTGTAGCTAGTGGTGAGATAGTAGCTCCAACATGATTCTCGATGTACTTAAATACAATATTAAATAAAAACAAGTTTCATAGTGGTATTTAAACAAGCACAACAATTCACATGCGAAATATCCTAAGATCTAAAAGAGCAAAATTCACCTTTAAAAATAGTAAAATGTCATTTTCGACATCTAAACTGCTTCGAACGGGGAAAAGCCTTAAGGAAGTCTTGCTCGTAGCGCCGTTTTCTATTTATCTTGCGAAAATGGGCCTAATCTGTAATTGAAAATTTTTCGGAAAATTCCTCACAAAATGTTGCCCGATTTTGTGGGGAATGCAGTGACTTCAAATATGTGTTTTGCGGCCATTAATTAACATCAAAACGAAACTACACACTCATATATTCTCATTCAATATGAAATTTAGAAACAAAAACAAAAATAAGGTTATGAATGTAGACAAAATAAAAAAGCGGCTAAAAATTCTCGAACAATAAAACCAAGACGTTATATAAGCAACAACGTTTTGTAGCTAGTGGTGAGATAGTAGCCCCAACTTGATTCTCAATGTACCTAAATACAACATTAAATAAAAACAAGTATTATAGTGTTATTTAAACAAACACAACAATTCACACGTGAAGATATTACTTATCCAAAGATCTAAAAGCGCAAAAATTCACCTTTAAAAATAGTAAAATGACATTTTCGACATCTAAAATGTTTCGAATGGGGAAAAGCCATAAGAAAGTCTTGCACGTAGCGTCATTTTCTTGTTATCTTGCGAAAATGGGCCTAATCTGCAATTGAAAGATTTCCGGAAAATTCCCCACAAAATTTTACCCGATTTTGTGGGGAATATAGTGACTTCAAACTGCTTCGAATGGGTGAAAGCCTTAAGATAGTCTTGCTCGTAGCATCGCTTTCTTGTTAACTTACGAAAATGGGCCTAATCTGTAATTGAAAATTTTTCGAAAAATTCTCCACAATTTTGTCCGATTTTGTGGGGAATATAGTGACTTCAAATATGTGTTTTGCAGCAATTAATTATCATCAAAATAAAACTATACTCTCATATATTCGCATTCAATATGAAATTTAATAACAAAAACAAAAATAAGGTTATGAATCTAGAGAAAATTAAAAAGCGGCAAAAAATACTCGAACAATTAAACCATGACGTTATAAAAACAACAAGTTTTTGTGGTTAGTAGTGAGATAGTAGCCCCAACAAGATTCTAGATGTACCTAAACAAAAATACTAAATAAAAACGAATATCATAGTGGTATTTAAACAAACACAACAATTCACATGTGAAGTTATTACTTATCTAAAGATTTAAAAGCAAAATTCACCTTTAAAAATAGTAAAATGTCATTTTCAGAATCTAAACTGCTTCGAAAAGAAAAAACCTTAAGGAAGTCTTGTTCATAGCGTCTTTTTATAGTTATCTTGCGAAAATTGCCATATTCTACATTGAAATTTTTTTGGAAAATTCTCCACAAAAAATTGCCCAATTTTGTGGGGAATGCAGTGATTTCAAATATGTGTTTTGCGACCATTAATTATCATCAAAATGAAACTACACACTCATATATTCTTATTTAATATGAAATTTAGAAACAAAAACAAAAATATGGTTATGAATCTAAAGAAATAAAAAAGCGGCTAAAAATACTTAAACAATAAACCAAGACGTTATAAAAGCTTCAACGTTTTGTAGCTAGTGGCGAGATAGTAGCCCTAACATGATTCTCGATGTACCTAAAAAAACATTAAATAAAAACAAGTATCATAGTGATATTTAAACAGGCACAACAATTCACATGTGAAAGTATTACTTATCGTAAGATCTAAAAGTGCAAAATTCACCTTTAAAAATAGTAAAATGTCATTTTCGGCATATAAAATGCTTCGAACGGGGGAAAGCCTTAAGGAAGTCTTGCTCGTAGCACCGTTTTCTAGTTATCTTTCGAAAATGGGCCTAATCTACAATTGCAAGTTTTTTGGAAAATTCCCCACAAAATTTTGCCCGATTTTGTGGGGAATGTATTGACTTCAAATATGTGTTTGCGGCCATTAATTATCATTAAAACGAAGCTACACTATCATATATTCGCATTCAACATGAAATTTAGAATCAACAACAAAAATATGGTTATGAATCTTGAGATATAAAAAACGACTAAAAATATACTCGAACAATGAAACCAGGACGTTATAAATGCAACAACGTTTTGTGGCAAGTGGTGAGATAGTAGCCCTTACATGATTCTCGATGTACCTAAATACAATATAAAATAAAAACAAGTATCATAGTGGTATTTAAGCAGACATAACAATTCACATGTGAATATATTACTTATCGTAAGATCTAAAAGTGAAAAATTCACCTTTAAAAATAGTAATATGTCATTTTAGGCATCTAAACTGCTTCGAATGGGGGAAAGCCTTAAGAAAGTTTTGCTCGTATCGCCCTTTTCTAGTTATCTTGCGAAAATGGGCCTAATCTGCAATTGAAATTTTTTTTAGAAAATTCCCCACAAAATTTGGCCCGATCTTGTGGGGAATGTAGTGACTTCTAATATGTGTTTTGTGGCCATTAATTATCATTAAAATGAAACTACAGTCTCATATATTCGCATTCAAAATGAAATTTAGAAAAATAAAAAAATAAGGTTATGAATCTAGAGAAATAAAAAAGCGGCTAAAAAAATACTCGAACAATGACACCAGGACGTTATAAAAGTAGCAATATTTTGTAGCTAGTGGTGATATAGTAGCCCCAACTTATTTCTCGATGCACCTAAATACAATATTAAATAAAAATAATTATCATAGTGGTATTTAATTAGGCACAACTATTCACATGTGAAGGTATTACTTATCGTAAGATCTAAAGATGCAAAATTCACCTTTAAAAATAGTAAAACGTCATTTTCGGCATCTAAACTTCTTTGAACGGGGGAAAGGCTTAAGGATGTCTTGCTCGTAGCACCATTTTCTATTTATCATACGAAAATGGGCGTCACCTGCAATTGAAAAGTTTTCGAAAAATTCCCCACAAAATTTTGACCGATTTTGTGGGGAATGTAGTGACTTCAAATATGTGTTTTGCGGCCATTAATTATCTTCAAAACGAAAATACACTCTCATATATTCTCATTCAATATGAAATTTAGATACAAAAACAAAAATAAGGTTATGAATCTAGAGAAATAAAAAAGCGGCTAAAAATACTCGAACAATAAAACCAAGACGTTATATATAAAAGCAGCAACGTTTTGTAGCTAGCGGTGAGATAGTAGCCCCGACATGATTTTCGATGTAACTAAATACAATATTAAATAAAAACAAGTATCATAGTGGTATTTAAACATGCACAACAATTCACATGATAAGGTATTACTTATTGTAAGATCTTAAAGTGCAAAATTCACCTTTAAAAATAGTAAAATGTCATTTTTAGCTTCTAAACTGCTTCAAACGGGGGAAAGCCTTAAGGAAGTCTTGCTCGTAGCGCTGTTTTCTAGTTATCTTGCGAAAATTGGCCTAATCTGCAATAGAAAATGTTTCGTAAAATTCCCCACAAAATTTTGCCCGATTTTGTGGGGAATGTAGTTACTTCAAATATGTGTTTGCGGCCATTAATTATCACTAAAACGAAACTACACTATCATATATTCGCATTCAACATGAAATTTAGAATCAAAAACAAAAATATGGTTATGAATCTAGAGATATAAAAAACGACTAAAAATATACTCGAACAATGAAACCAAGACGTTATAAATACAACAACGTTTTGTGGCAAGTGGTGAGATAGTAGCCCTTACATGATTCTCGATGTACCTAAATACAATATAAAATAAAAAAAGTATCATAGTGGTATTTAAACAGGCACAACAATTCACATGTGAAGGTATTACATATCGTAAGATTGAAAAGTGCAAAATTCACCTTTAAAAATAGTAAAAAGTCATTTTCGGCATCTAAACTGTTTTGAATGGGGGAAAGCCTTAAGGAAGTCTTGCTCGTAGCCCTTTTTTCTAGTTATCTTGCGAAAATGGGCCTAATATGCAATTTAATATTTTTTGGAAAATTCTCCTCAAAATATTGTCTGATTTTGTGGGGAATGTAGTGACTTCAAATTTGTGTTTTGTGGCCATTAATTAAACGAAAATACACTCTCATATATTCGTATTCAATATAAAATTAAGAAATAAAAACAAAAATAAGGTTATAAATCTAGAGAAATAAAAAAGCGGCTAAAAATACTCGAACAATAAAACCAAGACGTTATAAAAGGAACAACGTTTTGTAGCTAGTGGTGAGATAGTAGCCCAAAATGATTCTCGATGTACCTAAATACAATATTAAATAAAAACAATTATCATATTCATATTGGTATTTAAACGGGCACAACAATTCACATGTGAAGGTAATACATATCGTAAGATTTAAAAGTGCAAAATTCATCTTTAAAAATAGTAAAATGTCATTTTCGGCATCTAAACTGCTTCAAACGGGGGAAAGCCTTAAGGAAGTCTTGCTCGTAGCCCCCTTTTCTAGTTATCTTTCGAAAATGGGCCTAATCTGCAATTTAATATTTTTCGGAAAATTCTCCACAAAATTTTGCCTGATTTTGTGGGGAATGTAGTGACTTCTAATTTGTGTTTTATAGCCATTAATTATCATCAAAATGAAACTACACTCTCATATATTCGCATTCAATATAAAATTAAGAAACAAAAACAAAAATAAGGTTATAAAGCTAGAGAAATAAAAAGCTGCTAAAAATACTCGAACAATAAAACTAAGACGTTATAAAAGCAGCAACGTTTTGTAGCTAGTGTTGAGATAGTAGCCCCAACATGATTCTCGATGTACCTAAATACAATATTAAATAATAACAAGTATCATAGTGGTATTTAAACAGGCACAACAATTCACATGTGAAGGTATAACTTATCGTAAGATCTAAAAGTGCAAAATTCACCTTTACAAATAGTAAAATGTCATTTTCGGCTTCTAAACTGCTTCGAACGGGGGAAAGCCTTAAAGAAGTCTTGCTCGTAGCGCCATTTTATTGTTATCTTGCGAAAATGGGACTAGTCTGCATTTGAAAATTGTTCGGAAAATTCTCTACAAATTTAACTCGATTTTGTGGGGAATGTAGTGACTTAAAATATGTGTTTTGCGGCCAATAATTATCATCAAAATGAAACTACACTCTCATATATTCGAATTCAATAAGAAATTTAGAAACAAAAACAAAAATATGGTTATGAATCTAGAGAAATATAAAAGCGGCTATAAATACTCGAACAATAAAACCAAGACGTTATAAAAGCAGCAACATTTTGTAGCTAGTGGTGAGATAGTAGCCCCAACATGATTCACGATGTACCTAAATACAATATTAAATAATAACAAATATCATAGTGGTATTTAAACAGGCACAACAATTCACATGTGAAGGTATTACTTATCGTAAGATCTAAAAGTGCAAAATTCACCTTTAAAAAAAGTAAAATGTCATTTTCGGCAATGAAACTGCTTCGAACGGGGGAAATCCTTAAGGTAATCTTGCTCGTAGCATCGTTTTCTAATTATCTTGCGAAAATGGGCCTAATCTACAATTGAAAATTTTTCGGAAAATTCCCCACAAAATTTTGCCTGATTTTGTGGGAATATAGTGACTTCAAATATGTGTTTTGCAGCCACTAATTATCATCAAAACGAAACTACACTCTCATATATTCGCATTTAATATGAAATTTAGAAACAAAAACAAAAATATGGTTATGAATCTAGAGAAACAAAAAAGCGGCTAAAAATATACTCGAACAATGAAACCAGACGTTATAAATGCAACAACGTTTTGTGGCTAGTGGTTAGATAGTAGCCCCAACATGATTCTAGATGTACCTAAATACAATATTAAATAAAAACAAGTATCATAGTGGTATTTAAACATGCACAACAATTCACATGTGAAGGTATTACTTATCGTAAGATATAAAAGTGCAAAAAAGCACCTTTAAATATAGTAAAATGTCATTTTTGGCATCAAAACTGCTTTGAACGGGGGAAAGCCTTAAGGTAGTCTTGCTCGTAGCACCGTTTTCTAGTTATCTTGCAAAAATGGGTCTAATCTGCAATTGAAAAATTTTCGGAAAATTCCTCACAAAATTTTGCCCGATTTTGTGAGGAATGTAGTGACTTCAAATATGTATTTTGCAGCCATTAATTATCATCGAAACGAAAATACACTCTCATATATTCGCATTTAATATGAAATTTAGAAACAAAAACAAAAATATGGTTATGAATCTAGAGAAATAAAAAAGCGGCTAAAAATATACTCGAACAATGAAACCAGACGTTATAAATGCAACTACGTTTTGTGGCAAGTGGTGAGATAGTAGCCCCAACATGATTCTTGATATAACTAAATACATTATTAATTTAAAAGAGGTAGCATAGTGGTATTTAAACAGGCACAACAATTCACATGTGAAGGTATTACTTATCGTAAGATCTAAAAGTGCAAAATTCACCTTTTATAATAGTAAAATTTCATTTTTTACATCTAAACTAATTTATACGGGGGAAAGCCTTAAGGAATTCTTGCTCGTAGCGCCGTTTTCTAGTTATCTTGCGAAAATGGGCCTAATCTGCAATTCAAAATTTTTCGGAAAATTCCTCACAAAATTTTGCCCGATTTTGTGGGAATGTAGTGACTTCAAATTTGTGTTTTACGGCCATTAATTATCATCAAAACGAAACTACACTCTCATATATTTGCAATCAATATGAAATTTAGAAACAAAGACAAAAATAGGGTTATGAATATAAAGAAATAAAAAAGCGTCTAAAAATACTCGAACAATAAAAACAAGACGTTATAAAAGTAACAACGTTTTGTAGCTAGTGGTGAGATAGTAGCCCCAACATGATTCTCAATGTACCTAAATACAATATTAAATAAAAACAAGTATCATAACGGTATTTAAACAGGCACAACAATTCACATGTAAAGGTATTACTAATCGTAAGATCTAAAAGTGCAAATTCATCTTTAAAAATAGTAAAATGTCATTTTCGGCATCTAAACTGCTTTATCTTGCAAAAATGGGCCTAATCTGCAATTTAGTATTTTTCAGAAAATTCCCCACAAAATTTTGCATGGTTTTGTGTGGAATGTAGTGACTTATAATTTATGTTTTGCGGCCATTAATTGTCATCAAAACGAAACTACACTCTCATGTATTCGCATTCAATATAAAATTTAGAAAAAAACAAAACTAAGGTTATAAATATGGAGAAATAAAAAAGCGGCTAAAAATACTCGAAAAATAAAACCAAGACGTTATAAAAGCAATAACGTTTTCTAGCTAGTGGTGAGATAGTAGCTCCAACATAATTCTCGATGTACCTAAATAAAATATTAAATAAAAGCAAGTATCATAATGGTATTGAAACAGGCAGAACAATTCACATGTGAAGGTATTACTTATCGTAAGATCTAAAAGTGCAAAATTCACCTTTAAAAAAAGTAAATTGTTATTTTCGGCATCGAAACTGCTTTGAACGGGGAAAGCCTTAAGGTAGTCTTGCTTGTAGCACCGTTTTCTATTTATCTTGCGAAAATGGGCCTAATCTGCAATTGAAAATTTTTCAGAAAATACCCCACAAAATTTTGCCCGATTTCGTAGGGAATGTTGTGACTTCAAATTTGTGTTTTGCGGCCAATAATTATCATCAAATCGAAACTACACTCTCTTATATTCGCATTCGATATGAAATTTATAAACAAAAATATGGTTATGAATCTAGAGAAATTAAAAAGCGGCTAAAAATACTCGAACAATAAAACCAAGACGTTATAAAAGCAGCAACGTTTTGTAGCTAGTGGTGAGATAGTGGCCCCAACATGATTCTCAATGTACCTAAATACAATATTAAATAAAAACAAGTATCATAATAGTATTTAAACATGCACAACAAATCACACGTGAATGTATTACTTATCGTAAGATCCAAAAGTGCAAAATTCACATTTAAAAATAGTAAAATGTCATTTTCGGCATCGAAACTGCTTCAAACGGTGGAAAGCCTTAAGAAAGTCATGTTCGTAGCGCTGTTTTCTAGTTATCTTTCGAAAATGTGCCTAATCTGCAATTGAAAATTTTTCGGAAAATTCTTCACAAAATTTTGCCCAATTTTGTGGGGAACGTAGTGACTTAAAATATGTGTTTTGCGGCCATTAATTATCATCAAAATAAAACTACACTCTCATATATTCGCATTTAATATGAAATTCAGAAACAAAAACAAAAATATGGTTATGAATCTAGAGAAATAAAAAAGCGGCTAAAAATATACTCGAACAATGAAACCAGACGTTATAAATGCAACAACGTTTTGTGGTTAGTGGTGAGATAGTAGACCAAACATGATTCTCGATATACCTAAATACAGTATTAAATAAAAACAAGTATCATAGTGGTATTTAAACAGGCACACCAACTCACATGTGAAGGTATTACTTATCGTAAGATCTATAAGTGCAAAATTCACCTTTGAAAATATTAAAATGTCATTTTCAGCTTCTAAACTGCTTAGAACAGGGGAAAGCCTTAAGGAAGTCTTGCTCGTAGCGCCGTTTTCTAGTTATCTTGCGAAAATGGGCCTGATCTTTAACTCAAACTTTTTCGGAAAATTCCCCACAAAATTTTGCCTGATTTTGTGGGGAATGTAGTGATTTCAAATATGTGTTTTGCAGCCATTATTTATCATCAAAATGAAACTACACTATCTTATATTCTCATTCGATATGAAATGTAGAAATAAAAATAAAAATAAGGTTATGAATCTAGAGAAATAATAAAGCGGCTAAAAATACTCGAACAATAAAACCAAGACATTATAAAAGCATCAACGTTTTGTAGCTAGTGGTGAGATATGTAGTGACCCGAACTTTTCCATGTTTATATATATTAATTGAGATTGATATTTACATGATTAAATGTTTCCAACATGTTAAGCAATCAAACTTGTTAAGACTTGATTAATTGAAATAGGTTTCATATAGACAATTGACCACCCAAGTTGACCGGTGATTCACGAACGTTAAAACTTGTAAAAACTATATAATGACATATATATGGTTATATATATAGTTAACATGATATTATGATATGTAAACATATCATTAAGTATATTAACAATGAACTACATATGTAAAAACAAGACTACTAACTTAATGATTTTGAAACGAGACATATATGTAACGATTATCGTTGTAACGACATTTAATGTATATATATCATATTAAGAGATATTCGTACATCATAATATCATGATAATATAATAATTTAAAATCTCTTTTGATATTATAAACATTGGGTTAACAACATTTAACAAGATCGTTAACCTAAAGGTTTCAAAACAACATTTACATGTAACGACTAACGATGACTTAACGACTCAGTTAAAATGTATATACATGTAGTGTTTTAATATGTATTCATACACTTTTGAAAGACTTCAAGACACTTATCAAAATACTTCTACTTAACAAAAATGCTTACAATTACATCCTCGTTCAGTTTCATCAACAATTCTACTCGTATGCACCCGTATTCGTACTCGTACAATACACAGCTTTTAGATGTATGTACTATTGGTATATACACTCCAATGATCAGCTCTTAGCAGCCCATGTGAGTCACCTAACACATGTGGGAACCATCATTTGGCAACTAGCATGAAATATCTCATAAAATTACAAAAATATGAGTAATCATTCATGACTTATTTACATGAAAACAAAATTACATATCCTTTATATCTAATCCATACACCAACGACCAAAAACACCTACAAACACTTTCATTCTTCAATTTTCTTCATCTAATTGATCTCTCTCAAGTTGTATCTTCAAGTTCTAAGTGTTCTTCATAAATTCCAAAAGTTCTAGTTTCATAAAATCAAGAATACTTTCAAGATTGCTAGCTCACTTCCAATCTTGTAAGGTGATCATCCAACCTCAAGAAATCTTTATTTCTTACAGTAGGTTATCATTCTAATACAAGGTAATAATCATATTCAAACTTTGGTTCAATTTCTATAACTATAACAATCTTATTTCAAGTGATGATCTTACTTGAACTTGTTTTCGTGTCATGATTTTGCTTCAAGAACTTTGAGCCATCCAAGGATCCATTGAAGCTAGATCCATTTTTTCTATTTTCCAGTAGGTTCATCCAAGGAACTTAAGGTAGTAATGATGTTCATAACATCATTCGATTCATACATATAAAGCTTTCTTATTCGAAGGTTTAAACTTGTAATCACTAGAACATAGTTTAGTTAATTCTAAACTTGTTCGCAAACAAAAGTTAATCCTTCTAACTTGACTTTTAAAATCAACTAAACACATGTTCTATATCTATATGATATGCTAACTTAATGATTTAAAACCTGGAAACACGAAAAACACCGTAAAACCGGATTTACGCCGTCGTAGTAACACCGCGGGCTGTTTTGGGTTAGTTAATTAAAAACTATGATAAACTTTGATTTAAAAGTTGTTATTCTGAGAAAATGATTTTTATTATGAACATGAAACTATATCCAAAAATTATGGTTAAACTCAAAGTGGAAGTATGTTTTCTAAAATGGTCATCTAGACGTCGTTCTTTCGACTGAAATGACTACCTTTACAAAAACGACTTGTAACTTATTTTTTCGACTATAAACCTATACTTTTTCTGTTTAGATTCATAAGATAGAGTTCAATATGAAACCATAGCAATTTGATTCACTCAAAACGGATTTAAAATGAAGAAGTTATGGGTAAAACAAGATTGGATAATTTTTCTCATTTTAGCTACGTGAAAATTGGTAACAAATCTATTCCAACCATAACTTAATCAACTTGTATTGTATATTATGTAATCTTGAGATACCATAGACACGTATACAATGTTTCGACCTATCATGTCGACACATCTATATATATTTCGGAACAACCATAGACACTCTATATGTGAATGTTGGAGTTAGCTATACAGGGTTGAGGTTGATTCCAAAATATATATAGTTTGAATTGTGATCAATACTGAGATACGTATACACTGGGTCGTGGATTGATTCAAGATAATATTTATCGATTTATTTCTGTACATCTAACTGTGGACAACTAGTTGTAGGTTACTAACGAGGACAGCTGACTTAATAAACTTAAAACATCAAAATATATTAAAAGTGTTGTAAATATATTTTGAACATACTTTGATATATATGTATATATTGTTATAGGTTCGTGAATCAACCAGTGGCCAAGTCTTACTTCTCGACGAAGTAAAAATCTGTGAAAGTGAGTTATAGTCCCACTTTTAAAATCTAATATTTTTGGGATGAGAATACATGCACGTTTTATAAATGATTTACAAAATAGACACAAGTATGTGAAACTACATTCTATGGTTGAATTATCGAAATCGAATATGCCCCTTTTTATTAAGTCTGGTAATCTAAGAATTAGGGAACAGACACCCTAATTGACGCGAATCCTAAAGATAGATCTATCGGGCCCAACAAGCCCCATCCAAAGTACCGGATGCTTTAGTACTTCGAAATTTATATCATATCCGAAGGGTGTCCCGGAATGATGGGGATATTCTTATATATGCATTTTGTTAATGTCGGTTACCAGGTGTTCACCATATGAATGATTTTTATCTCTATGTATGGGATGTGTATTTAAATATGAAATCTTGTGGTCTATTATTATGATTTGATATATATAGGTTAAACCTATAACTCACCAACATTTTTGTTGACGTTTTAAGCATGTTTATTCTCAGGTGATTATTAAGAGCTTCCGCTGTCGCATACTTAAATAAGGACGAGATTTGGAGTCCATGCTTGTATGATATTGTGTAAAAACTGCATTCAAGAAACTTATTTTGTTGTAACATATTTGTATTGTAAACCATTATGTAATGGTCGTGTGTAAACAGGATATTTTAGATTATCATTATTTGATAATCTACGTAAAGCTTTTTAAACCTTTATTGATGAAATAAAGGTTATGGTTTGTTTTAAAATGAATGCAGTCTTTGAAAAACGTCTCATATAGAGGTCAAAACCTCGCAACGAAATCAATTAATATGGAACGTTTTTAATCAATAAGAACGGGACATTTCAGTTGGTATCCGAGCGTTGGTCTTAGAGAACCAGAAAATTTGCATTAGTGTGTCTTATCGAGTTTGTTAGGATGCATTAGTGATTCTGGACTTCGACCGTGTTTTCTTTAAAAATGATTGCTTAACATTTTTGTTGGAAACTATATATTTTTAACATATGAATATTATGTGATATATTAATCTCTTAACGTGTTTGATATTATGTGATAGATGTCTACCTCTAGAACAAGTCCCATTGACTCACCTAATAATAATGAAGAGTCAAATGTAAATTGGAATTATTCGTGGACTGATTCACAAGTTCCCGAAGAGGAACCGGAAGAAGAGTCAGAACCGGAAGAAGAATCGGAACCGGACGAAGAATCGGAACCGGAAGAAGAATCGGAACCGGTGGGGGAAATAATAAAACGGTTAAGTAAAAGAGAATCCTTAACCAACCGACCAAGGTTAATTATGGTCAATGGTGTTTCCGCCACGGAAGCAAAATATTGGGAGGATTACCAATTCTCCGATGAATCGGATTCCGACGAGAATTCCAATGATGTTATATAAATTACCCCAACTGAATTTAAAAAGGCAAAAGAAAATAATAAGGGAAAAGGCATAAAAATAGAGATATCTAATTCCAACCCCGATGAACTTTATATGTATCATCAACCCCCGAAGTTCTTAAGTTATAACAATGACCCGGGAACCTCTAAACCACCAGGTTTTTCTAAACCAATGTGGACAACGACGGCTCGTATTAGGGGAACATCATATATCCCTAGAAACTTGGCAAAACGAACCAAAACCGAAGAAGAAGAAACGACCGAGTCGGAATAAGATAGTTGTATTCGTGTGGTGTAATATATGTAATATAGTGTTCTTATGCTTTATGATATATGTAAAAATTGCTTGTATTAATAAGTATTTTTTTATGAATCTAACTCTTGTCTATTTTACAGTTTAAAAACACAAAATGGATAGACAACCCAATATTTTAAGAGACCTACCCGGAGACATGATTGATGAAATCTTGTCTAGAGTCGGCCAGAATTCCTCGGCACAACTATTTAAGGCGAGATCAGTTTGTAAGACATTCGAAGAACGTTCCAAGAATGTCTTGGTTTATAAGAGACTTTCGTTTGAAAGATGGGGGATATCACATTGGGAAACTCATAAGTTACGATGTGTTTACTTTGACGCATATATTGCGGGGAACCCAAATGCTATTTTACGCAATGGGTTAAGAAATTATTTTGACTCAATATATCCGAATATTGGACTTCGTGATTTAGAAAAAGCGGCTAACATGCAACATAAAGAAGCATGTTATGCTTACGGATTAGTAATGTTCGCTTCTCACCAAAGTGAGAACAAGAACATCGGGCTACAACTATTAAACAAAACGTTTCCACAAGTGACGGAGTCGGTAATTGGGGTAAGAAATGAGGTTTTTAGATTATTACGGGACTGTTGGACATTACGTAACCCTCGTCCCTTTGACGACGTTACAACACGCTGTCTTATTAATGGCCATAACAGTTATGTTGCACAAGACCAAGGATGGGAAGTAGTCCTAGTAAAACCAGAATGCATGACTTGTTTCTGGACGTATGAATTACGTGTCTTTATTGCCTTTGCTGAACGACTTGTGTACTAGCTAGAATTATCTTCACAACAATCTTGTATCAAAATTATTGTGTGCTATATTTCATGCTTTATGTAAAATAAGCGGTATTGTAAGTTTGTAAAATATTGTATAAAAGTTTGAACGCGAAATATTATTATAATTAGTTTTTCATATAGAATTGTAGTAGTTGAATTGTATATTAGCTACTAAGTATGAACTTAACGGGTAGGTACTACCCGAATTTAAACTTATAAAACGCTAATATGAAGAAAAAGCTTTTATAAATGAGTTCATATTATGCTACGAAATACTATTAACTACTCTTAATATTCTGTATGATTAACTTGTTCCATTTGACTATTTTGAAGGAAATGGCACCGACTACTCGACACACCGTGAATATGAATGAAGAGGAATTCAGTACTTTTCTAGCTTCAAACATAGCCGCAGTACAGGCTGCGCTACATACCAACAATAACCTTGGATCTAGCAGTATAGGAAATCGTGTAGGATGCACCTACAAAGAATTCACTGCCTGCAAACCTTTGGAATTTGATGGAACCGAAGGACCGATCGGATTGAAACGGTGGACCGAGAAGGTCGAATCGGTGTTTGCCATAAGTAAGTGTACTGAAGAGGACAAAGTGAAGTACGCTACGCATACCTTCACAGGTTCTGCGTTAACATGGTGGAATACCTATCTAGAGCAAGTGGGACAAGACGATGCGTACGCACTACCGTGGTCAGCATTCAAGCACTTGATGAACGAGAAGTACCGTCCCAGAACCGAGGTCAATAAGCTCAAGACAGAACTTAGAGGGTTACGAACCCAAGGATTTGATATCACCACGTACGAAAGACGATTCACAGAATTGTGCCTATTGTGTCCGGGAGCATTCGAAGATGAGGAAGAGAAGATCGACGCATTTGTGAAAGGATTACCGGAAAGAATCCAAGAAGATATAAGTTCACACGAGCCCGCCTCTATACAACAGGCATGTAGAATGGCTCACAAACTAGTGAACCAGATTGAAGAAAGAATTAAAGAACAGACTGCTGAAGAGGCCAATGTGAAGCAAGTCAAAAGAAAGTGAGAGGAAAATGGTGATAAGAATCACCAATACAACAACAACAGCAATTACAACAATAATCGCAACAATTATCCCAACAATCGCAACATCAATCGCAACTACAACAAACGGCCCAACAATAACAACAACAACAGCAACAGCAACTACAACAATCATCCCAACAACAATAATAACCGCAACAACAACAACAATCAGAAGCAGCTATGCCAAAGGTGTGAAAAGTATCACTCGGGGTTCTGCACCAAATTTTGCAACAAGTGTAAAAGAAATGGTCATAGCGCGGCGAAGTGTGAGGTCTACGGACCAGGGGTTAATAGAACGAAAGGAACAAATGGTGTCGGAACGAGTAATGGCGGAGCAAGTATTGTCGGAGTAAGTTATGCCAATGTAGTTTGTTATAAATGTGGAAAACCGGGCCACATTATTAGAAATTGTCCGAACCAGGAGAACACGAATGGACAAGGCCGCGGAAGAGTTTTCAATATTAATGCGGCAGAGGCACAGGAAGACCCGCAGCTTGTTACGGGTACGTTTCTTATTGACAATAAATCTGCTTACGTTTTATTTGATTCGGGTGCGGATAGAAGCTATATGAGTAGAGATTTTTGTGCTAAATTAAGTTGTCCATTGACGCCTTTGGATAGTAAATTTTTACTCGAATTAGCAAATGGTAAATTAATTTCAGCAGATAATATATGTCGGAATCGAGAAATTAAACTGGTTAGCGAAACATTTAAGATTGATTTGATACCAGTAGAGTTAGGGAGTTTTGATGTGATAATCGGTATGGACTGGTTGAAAGAAGTGAAAGCAGAGATCGTCTGTTACAAAAATGCAATTCGCATTATACGAGAAAAAGGAAAACCCTTAATGGTGTACGGAGAAAAGGGCAACACAAAGCTACATCTTATTAGTAATTTGAAGGCACAAAAACTAATAAGAAAAGGTTGCTATGCTGTTCTAGCACACGTCGAGAAAGTACAAATTGAAGAAAAGAGCATCAATGATGTTCCCATTGCAAAAGAATTTCCCGATGTATTTCCGAAAGAATTACCGGGATTACCCCCACATCGATCCGTTGAATTTCAAATAGATCTTGTACCAGGAGCTGCACCAATAGCTCGTGCTCCTTACAGACTCGCACCCAGCGAGATGAAAGAACTGCAAAGCCAATTACAAGAACTTTTAGAGCGTGGTTTCATTCGACCAAGCACATCACCGTGGGGAGCTCCTGTTTTGTTTGTCAAGAAGAAAGATGGTACATTCAGGTTGTGTATCGACTACCGAGAGTTGAAGAAACTTACCATCAAGAACCGCTACCCACTACCGAGAATCGACGACTTATTTGATCAACTACAAGGCTCGTCTGTTTATTCAAAGATTGACTTACGTTCCGGGTACCATCAAATGCGGGTGAAAGAAGATGATATTCCAAAGACTGCTTTCAGAACACGTTACGGTCATTACGAGTTTATGGTCATGCCGTTTGGTTTAACTAATGCACCAGCTGTGTTCATGGACCTTATGAACCGAGTGTGTGGACCATACCTTGACAAGTTTGTCATTGTTTTCATTGATGACATACTTATTTACTCAAAGAATGACCAAGAACACGGTGAACATTTGAGAAAGGTGTTAGAAGTATTGAGGAAAGAAGAATTGTACGCTAAGTTTTCAAAGTGTGCATTTTGGTTGGAAGAAGGTCAATTCCTCGGTCACATAGTGAACAAAGAAGGTATTAAGGTGGATCCGGCAAAGATAGAAACTGTTAAAAAGTGGGAAACCCCGAAAACTCCGAAACACATACGCCAGTTTTTAGGACTAGCTGGTTACTACAGAAGGTTCATCCAAGACTTTTCCAGAATAGCAAAACCCTTGACTGCATTAACGCATAAAGGGAAGAAATTTGAATGGAATGATGAACAAGAGAAAGCGTTTCAGTTATTGAAGAAAAAGCTAACTACGGCACCTATATTGTCATTGCCTGAAGGGAATGATGCATCAAAGCAAGGTCTCGGTTGTGTATTAATGCAATGAACGAAGGTGATTGCTTATGCGTCTAGACAATTGAAGATTCACGAACAAAATTATACGACTCATGATTTGGAATTAGGCGCGGTTGTTTTTGCATTAAAGACTTGGAGGCACTACTTATATGGGGTCAAAAGTATTATATATACCGACCACAAAAGTCTTCAACACATATTTAATCAGAAACAACTGAATATGAGGCAGCGTAGGTGGATTGAATTGTTGAATGATTACGACTTTGAGATTCGTTACCACCCGAGGAAGGCAAATGTGGTAGCCGATGCCTTGAGCAGGAAGGACAGAGAACCCATTCGAGTAAAATCTATGAATATAATGATTCATAATAACCTTACTACTCAAATAAAGGAGGCGCAATAAGGAGTTTTAAAAGAGGGAAATTTAAAGGATGAAATACCCAAAGGATCGGAGAAGCATCTTAATATTCGGGAAGACGGAACCCGGTATAGGGCTGAAAGGATTTGGGTACCAAAATTTGGAGATATGAGAGAAATGGTACTTAGAGAAGCTCATAAAACCAGATACTCAATACATCCTGGAACGGGGAAGATGTACAAGGATCTCAAGAAACATTTTTGGTGGCCGGGTATGAAAGCCGATGTTGCTAAATACGTAGGAGAATGTTTGACGTGTTCTAAGGTCAAAGCTGAGCATCAGAAACCATCAGGTCTACTTCAACAACCTGAAATCCCGGAATGGAAATGGGAAAACATTACCATGGATTTCATCACTAAATTGCCAAGGACTGCAAGTGGTTTTGATACTATTTGGGTAATAGTTGATCGTCTCACCAAATCAGCACACTTCTTGCCAATAAGAGAAGATGACAAGATGGAGAAGTTAGCACGACTGTATTTGAAGGAAGTCATCTCCAGACATGGAATACCAATCTCTATTATCTCTGATAGGGATGGCAGATTTATTTCAAGATTCTGGCAGACATTACAGCAAGCATTAGGAACTCGTCTAGACATGAGTACTGCCTATCATCCACAAACTGATGGGCAGAGCGAAAGGACGATACAAACGCTTGAAGACATGCTACGAGCATGTGTTATTGATTTCGGAAACAGTTGGGATCGACATCTACCATTAGCAGAATTTTCCTACAACAATAGCTACCATTCAAGCATTGAGATGGCGCCGTTTGAAGCACTTTATGGTAGAAAGTGCAGGTCTCCGATTTGTTGGAGTGAAGTGGGGGATAGACAGATTACGGGTCCGGAGATTATACAAGAAACTACCGAGAAGATCATCCAAATTCAACAACGGTTGAAAACCGCCCAAAGTCGACAAAAGAGCTACGCTGACATTAAAAGAAAAGATATAGAATTTGAAATTGGAGAGATGTTCATGCTTAAAGTTTCACCTTGGAAAGGCGTTGTTCGATTTGGTAAACGAGGGAAATTAAATCCAAGGTATATTGGACCATTCAAGATTATTGATCGTGTCGGACCAGTAGCTTACCGACTTGAGTTACCTCAACAACTCGTGGCTGTACATAACACTTTCCACGTCTCGAATTTGAAGAAATGTTTTGCTAAAGAAGATCTCACTATTCCGTTAGATGAAATCCAAATCAACGAAAAACTTCAATTCATCGAAGAACCCGTCGAAATAATGGATCGTGAGGTTAAAAGACTTAAGAAAAACAAGATACCAATTGTTAAGGTTCGATGGAATGATCGTAGAGGACTCGAGTTCACCTGGGAGCGTGAAGATCAGATGAAGAAGAAATACCCGCATCTATTTCCAGAAGATTCGTCAACACCTTCAACAGCTTAAAATTTCGGGACGAAATTTATTTAACGGGTAGGTACTGTAGTGACCCGAACTTTTCCATGTTTATATATATTAATTGAGATTGATATTTACATGATTAAATGTTTCCAACATGTTAAGCAATCAAACTTGTTAAGACTTGATTAATTGAAATAGGTTTCATATAGACAATTGACCACCCAAGTTGACCGGTGATTCACGAACGTTAAAACTTGTAAAAACTATATGATGACATATATATGGTTATATATATAGTTAACATGATATTATGATATGTAAACATATCATTAAGTATATTAACAATGAACTACATATGTAAAAACAAGACTACTAACTTAATGATTTTGAAACGAGACATATATGTAACGATTATCGTTGTAACGACATTTAATGTATATATATCATATTAAGAGATATTCGTACATCATAATATCATGATAATATAATAATTTAAAATCTCTTTTGATATTATAAACATTGGGTTAACAACATTTAACAAGATCGTTAACCTAAAGGTTTCAAAACAACATTTACATGTAACGACTAACGATGACTTAACGACTCAGTTAAAATGTATATACATGTAGTGTTTTAATATGTATTCATACACTTTTGAAAGACTTCAAGACACTTATCAAAATACTTCTACTTAACAAAAATGCTTACAATTACATCCTCGTTCAGTTTCATCAACAATTCTACTCGTATGCACCCGTATTCGTACTCGTACAATACACAGCTTTTAGATGTATGTACTATTGGTATATACACTCCAATGATCAGCTCTTAGCAGCCCATGTGAGTCACCTAACACATGTGGGAACCATCATTTGGAAACTAGCATGAAATATCTCATAAAATTACAAAAATATGAGTAATCATTCATGACTTATTTACATGAAAACAAAATTACATATCCTTTATATCTAATCCATACACCAACGACCAAAAACACCTACAAACACTTTCATTCTTCAATTTTCTTCATCTAATTGATCTCTCTCAAGTTCTATCTTCAAGTTCTAAGTGTTCTTCATAAATTCCAAAAGTTCTAGTTTCATAAAATCAAGAATACTTTCAAGATTGCTAGCTCACTTCCAATCTTGTAAGGTGATCATCCAACCTCAAGAAATCTTTGTTTCTTACAGTAGGTTATCATTCTAATACAAGGTAATAATCATATTCAAACTTTGGTTCAATTTCTATAACTATAACAATCTTATTTCAAGTGATGATCTTACTTGAACTTGTTTTCGTGTCATGATTTTGCTTCAAGAACTTTGAGCCATCCAAGGATCCATTGAAGCTAGATCCATTTTTTCTCTTTTCTAGTAGGTTCATCCAAGGAACTTAAGGTAGTAATGATGTTCATAACATCATTCGATTCATACATATAAAGCTATCTTATTCGAAGGATTAAACTTGTAATCACTAGAACATAGTTTAGTTAATTCTAAACTTGTTCGCAAACAAAAGTTAATCCTTCTAACTTGACTTTTAAAATCAACTAAACACATGTTCTATATCTATATGATATGCTAACTTAATGATTTAAAACCTGGAAACACGAAAAACACCGTAAAACCGGATTTACGCCGTCGTAGTAACACCGCGGGCTGTTTTGGGTTAGTTAATTAAAAACTATGATAAACTTTGATTTAAAAGTTGTTATTCTGAGAAAATGATTTTTATTATGAACATGAAACTATATCCAAAAATTATGGTTAAACTCAAAGTGGAAGTATGTTTTCTAAAATGGTCATCTAGACGTCGTTCTTTCGACTGAAATGACTACCTTTACAAAAACGACTTGTAACTTATTTTTCCGACTATAAACCTATAATTTTTCTGTTTAGATTCATAAGATAGAGTTCAATATGAAACCATAGCAATTTGATTCACTCAAAACGGATTTAAAATGAAGAAGTTATGGGTAAAACAAGATTGGATAATTTTTCTCATTTTAGCTACGTGAAAATTGGTAACAAATCTATTCCAACCATAACTTAATCAACTTGTATTGTATATTATGTAATCTTGAGATACCATAGACACGTATACAATGTTTCGACCTATCATGTCGACACATCTATATATATTTCGGAACAACCATAGACACTCTATATGTGAATGTTGGAGTTAGCTATACAGGGTTGAGGTTGATTCCAAAATATATATAGTTTGAGTTGTGATCAATACTGAGATACGTATACACTGGGTCGTGGATTGATTCAAGATAATATTTATCGATTTATTTCTGTACATCTAACTGTGGACAACTAGTTGTAGGTTACTAACGAGGACAGCTGACTTAATAAACTTAAAACATCAAAATATATTAAAAGTGTTGTAAATATATTTTGAACATACTTTGATATATATGTATATATTGTTATAGGTTCGTGAATCAACCAGTGGCCAAGTCTTACTTCCCGACGAAGTAAAAATCTGTGAAAGTGAGTTATAGTCCCACTTTTAAAATCTAATATTTTTGGGATGAGAATACATGCAGGTTTTATAAATGATTTACAAAATAGACACAAGTATGTGAAACTACATTCTATGGTTGAATTATCGAAATCGAATATGCCCCTTTTTATTAAGTCTGGTAATCTAAGAATTAGGGAACAGACACTCTAATTGACGCGAATCCTAAAGATAGATCTATCGGGCCCAACAAGCCCCATCCAAAGTACCGGATGCTTTAGTACTTCGAAATTTATATCATATCCGAAGGGTGTCCCGGAATGATGGGGATATTCTTATATATGCATTTTGTTAATGTCGGTTACCAGGTGTTCACCATATGAATGATTTTTATCTCTATGTATGGGATGTGTATTGAAATATGAAATCTTGTGGTCTATTATTATGATTTGATATATATAGGTTAAACCTATAACTCACCAACATTTTTGTTGACGTTTTAAGCATGTTTATTCTCAGGTGATTATTAAGAGCTTCCGCTGTCGCATACTTAAATAAGGACGAGATTTGGAGTCCATGCTTGTATGATATTGTGTAAAAACTGCATTCAAGAAACTTATTTTGTTGTAACATATTTGTATTGTAAACCATTATGTAATGGTCGTGTGTAAACAGGATATTTTAGATTATCATTATTTGATAATCTACGTAAAGCTTTTTAAACCTTTATTGATGAAATAAAGGTTATGGTTTGTTTTAAAATGAATGCAGTCTTTGAAAAACGTCTCATATAGAGGTCAAAACCTCGCAACGAAATCAATTAATATGGAACGTTTTTAATCAATAAGAACGGGACATTTCAAGATAGTAGCCCCAACATGATTCTCAATGTACCTAAATACAATATTTAATAAAAACAAGTATCATAATGGTATTTAAACAGGCACAACAAATCACATGTGAAGGTATTACTTATCGTAAGATCTAAAAGTGCAAAATTCACATTTAAAAATAGTAAACTGTCATTTTCGGCATCGAAACTGCTTCGAACGGTGGAAAGCCTTAAGGAAGTCATGCTTGTAATGCTGTTTTCTATTTATCTTTCAAAAATATGCCTATCTGCAATTGAAAATTTTTCGGAAAATTCCCCACAAAATTTTGCCCGATTTTGTGGGGAATATAGTGACTTCAAATATGTGTTTTGCGGCCATTAATTATCATCAAAACGAAACTACACTCTCATATATTCGAATTTAATATGAAATTCAAAAACAAAAACAAAAATATGGTTACGAATCTAGAGAAATAAAAAAGCGGCTAAAAATATACTCGAACAATGAAACCAGACGTTATAAATGCAACAACGTTTTGTGGCCAGGGGTGAGATATTAGCCCCAACAAGATTCTCGATATACCTAAATACAATATTAAATAAAAATAAGTATCATAGTGGTATTTAAACAGGCACACCAATTCAAATGTGAAGGTATTACTTATCGTAAGATCTAAAAGTGCAAAATTCACCTTTAAAAATATTAAAATGTCATTTTCGGCTTCTAAACTGCTTAGAACTGGGGAAGGCCATAAGGAAGTCTTGCTCGTAGCGCCGTTTTCTAGTTATCTTGCGAAAATGGGCCTGATCTTTAACTCAAACTTTTTCGGAAAATTCCCCACAAAATTTTGCCCGATTTCGTGGGGAATGAGGTGACTTCAAATTTGTTTTTTGCGGCCATTAATTATCATCAAAGCAAAACTACACTCTCTTATATTCGCATTCGATATGAAATTTATAAAGAAAAACAAAAATATGGTTATGAATCTAGAGAAATAAAAAAGCGGCTAAAAATACTCAAACAATAAAACCAAGACGTTATAAAAGCAGCAACGTTTTGTAGCTAGTGGTGAGATAGTAGCCCCAACATGATTCTCAATGCACCTAAATACAATATTAAATAAAAACAAGTATCATAATAGTATTTAAACAGGCACAACAAATCACATGTGAAGGTATTACTTATCGTAAGATCTAAAAGTGCAAAATTCACAGTTAAAAATAGTAAAATGTCATTTTCGACATCGAAACTCCTTCCAACGTTGGAAAGCCTTCAGGAAGTCATGCTCGTAGCGCTGTTTTCTAGTTATCTTTCGAAAATGGGCCTAATCTACAATTGAAAATTTTTCGGAAAATTCCCCATAAAATTTTGCCCGATTTTGTGGGGAATGTAGTGACTTCAAATATGTGTTTTGCGGCCATTAATTTTCATCAAAACGAAACTACACACTCATATATTCGCATTTAATATAAAATGCAGAAACAAAAACAAAAATATGGTTACGAATCTAGAGAAATAAAAAAGCGGCTAAAAATATACTCGAATAATGAAACCAGACGTTATAAATGCAGCAACGTTTTGTGGCTAGTGGTGAGATATTAGCCCCAACAAGATTCTTGATATACCTAAATACAATATTAAATAAAAAGAAGTATCATAGTGGTATTTAAACAGGCACACCAATTCACATGTGAAGGTATTAATTATCGTAAGATCTAAAAGTGCAAAATTCACCTTTAAAAATATTAAAATGTCATTTTCGGCCTCTAAACTGCTTAGAATAGGGGAAAGTCTTAGGGAAGTCTTGCTCGTAGCGCCGTTTTCTAGTTATCTTGCGAAAATGAGCCTGATCTTTAACTCAAACTTTTTCGAAAAATTCCCCACAAAATTTTAACCGATTTCTTGGGGAATGTAGTGACTTCAAATTTGTGTTTTGCGGCCATTAATTATCATCAAAGTTAAACTACACTCTCTTATATTCGCATTCGATATGAAATTTATAAACAAAAACAAAAATATGGTTATGAATCTTGAGAAATAAAAAAGTGGCTAAAAATACTCGAACAATAAACCAAGACGTTTTAAAAGCAGCAACGTTTTGTAGCTAGTGGTGAAATAGTAGCCCAACTTGATTCTCGATGTACCTAAATACAATATTAAATAAAAACAAGTATCATAATGGTATTTAAATAGGCACAACAAATCACATGTGAAGGTATTACTTATCGTAAGATCTAAAAGTGCAAAATTCACATTTAAAAATAGTAAAATGTCATTTTCGACATCTAAACTGCTTCGAACGGGGGAAAGCCTTAAGGAAGTCTTGATCGTAGCCCCTTTTGTAGTTATCTTGCAAAAATGAGCCTAATCTGCAATTTAAAATTTTTCGGAAAATCCCCACAAAATTTTGCCCGATTTTGTGGGGAATGTAGTGACTTCAAATTTGTGTTTTGTGGCCATTACTTATCTTCAAAACAAAACTACACTACCATATATTCGCATTCAAAATAAAATTTAGAAACAAAAACAAAAATATGGTTATGAATCTAGAGAAAAAAAAGCGGCCAAAAATATACTCGAACAATGAAACCAGGACGTTATAATTGCAACAACGTTTTCTGGCTAGTGGTGAGATAGTAGCCCCAACATTATTCTCGATGTAACTAATTAAAATATAAAATAAAAACAAGTATAACAGTGGTATTTAAACAGGCACAACAATTCACATCTGAAGGTATTACTTATCGTAAGATCTAAAAGTGCAAAATTCACCTTTAAAAATCGTAAAATGTCATTTTTGGCAACTAAACTGCTTCGAACAGGGGAAAACTTTAAGGAATTCTTGCTCGTAGCGCCCTTTTCTAGTTATGTTACGAAAATGGGCCTAATCTGCAATTGAAAATTTTTTGAAAAATTTCCCACAAAATTTTGCCCGATTTGTTGGGGAATGTAGTGATTTCAAATATGTGTTTTGCAGCCATTATTTATCATCAAAATGAAACTACACTCTCATATATTCTCATTCAATATGAAATGTAGAAATAAAAATAAAAATAAGGTTATGAATCTAGAGAAATAATAAAGCGGCTAAAAATACTCGAACAATAAAACCAAGACGTTATAAACGCATCAACGTTTTGTAGCTAGTGGTGAGATAGCAGCCCCAACATGATTCTCGATGTACTTAAATACACTATTAAATAAAAACAAGTATCATAGTTATATTTAAACAGGCACAACAATTGACATGTGAAGGTATTTCTTATCGTAAGATCTACAAGTGCAAAATTCATCTTTAAAAATAGTAAAATGTCATTTTCGGCATCTAAACTGCTTCAAACGGGGGAAAGCCTTAAGGAAGTCTTATTCGTAGTGCCGTTTAATAGTTATCTTACGAAAATGGGCCTAATTTTCAATTAAAAATTTTTCGAAAAATTTCCCACAAAATTTTTCCCATTTTTTGGGGAATGTAGTAACTTCAAATATGTGTTTTGCGGCCGTTAATTATCATCAAAATGAAACTACACTCTCATATATTCGCATTTAATATGAAATTTAGAAACATAAATAAAAATATTGTTAGGAATCTTGAGAAATAAAAAAGCGGGTAAAAATATACTCGAACAATGAAACCAGACGTTATAAATGCAACAACGTTTTGTGGCAAGTGGTGAGATAGTAGCCCCAACATGATTTTCGATATACCTATATACATTATTAATTTAAATCAAGTAGCATAGTGGTATTTAAACAGGCACAACAATTCACATGTGAAGGTATTACTTATCGTAAGATCTAAAAGTGCAAAATTCACCTTAAAAAATAGTAAAATATCATTTTTGGCATCTAAACTGCTTCGAACGGGGGAAATCCTTAAGGAAATCTTGCTCGTAGCCCCTTTTTCTAATTATCTTGTGAAAATACGTCTAATCTGTAACTTAGAATTTTTTGAAAAATTCTCTACAAAATATTGCCTAATTTTGTGGGGAATGTAGTGACTTCAAATTTGTGTTTTGCGGCCATTAATTATCATCAAAATGAAATTACACTCTCATATATTCGCATTCAATATAAAATTTTGAAATAAAAATAAAAAAAAGGTTATGAATCTAAAGAAATAAAGAAGCGGCTAAAAATACTCGAACAATAAAGCCAAGACGTTATAAAAGCAGCAACGTTTTGTAGCTAGTGGTGAGATAGTAGTCCCAACATGATTCTCGATGTACCGATATACAATATTAAAAAAAACAAGTATCATAGTGGTATTTAAACAGGCAAAACAATTCACATGTGAAGGTATTATTTATTGTAAGATTTAAAAGTGCAAAATTCACCTTTAAAAATAGTAAATTATCAGTTTCGGCATTGAAACTGCTTCGAACGAGGGAAAGCCTTATGGAAACTTCTTGCTCGTAGCGCCATTTTCTAGTTATCTTGCGAAAATGGGCCTAATCTGCAATTGAAAATTTTTTGAAAAATTCTCCACAAAATTTTGCCAGATTTTGTGAGGAATGTAATGACTTCAAATATGTATTTTGCTGCCATTAAGTATCATCAAAACGAAACTATACTCTCATATATTCGCATTTAATAAGAAATTTAGAAATAAAAACAAAAATATGGTTATGAATCTAGAGAAATAAAAAGCGGCTAAAAATATACTCGAATAATGAAACCAGACGTTATAAATGCAACAACGTTTTGTGGCAAGTGGTGAGATAGTAACCCCAACATGATTCTCGATATACCTAAATACATTATTAAATTAAAACAAGTAGCATAGTGGTATTTAAATAGGCACAACAATTGACATATGAATGTATTACTTATTGTAAGATCTAAAAGTGCAAAATTCACCATAAAAAATAGTAAAATGTCATTTTCGGCATCTAAATTGCTTCGAACGGGGGAAAGCCTTAAGGAAGTCTTGCTCGTAGCCCCTTTTTCTAATTATCTTGCGTAAATAGGCTTAATCTGCAATTTAAAATTTTTCGGAAAATTCCCCACAAAATATTGCCCGATTTTGTGGGGAATGTAGTGACTTCAAATTTGTGTTTTGTGACCATTAAATATCATCAAAACGAAACTTCACTCTCTTATATTTGCATTCAATATGAAATTAAGAATCAAAAACAAAAATATAGTTATGAATGTCGAGAAAAATAAGCTGTTAAAATTACTCGAACAATAAAACTAAGACGTTATAAAAGCAGCAACGTTTCATAGCTAGTGGTGAGATAGTAACCCAACATGATTCTCAATATACCTAAATACAATATTAAATAAAAAAGTATCATAATGGTTTTTAAACAGGCACAACAATTCACATGTGAAGGTATTACTTAACGTAAGATCTAAAAGTGCAAAATTCATCTTTAAAAATAGTAAAATGTCATTTTCGGCATCTAAACTGCTTCAAACGGGGGAAAGCCTTAAGGAAGTCTTATTCGTAGTGCCGTTTAATAGTTATCTTACGAAAATGGGCCTAATTTTCAATTAAAAATTTTTCGAAAAATTTCCCACAAAATTTTTCCCATTTTTTGGGGAATGTAGTAACTTCAAATATGTGTTTTGCGGCCGTTAATTATCATCAAAATGAAACTACACTCTCATATATTCGCATTTAATATGAAATTTAGAAACATAAATAAAAATATTGTTAGGAATCTTGAGAAATAAAAAAGCGGCTAAAAATATACTCGAACAATGAAACCAGACGTTATAAATGCAACAACGTTTTGTGGCAAGTGGTGAGATAGTAGCCCCAACATGATTTTCGATATACCTATATATAATATTAAATAAAAATAAGTATTATAGTGGTATTTAAACAGGCACAACAATTCACATGTGAAGGTATTACTTATTGTAAGATCTAAAAGTGCAAATTTCACCTTTAAAAATAGTAAAATGTCATTTTCGGCATCTAAACTTCTTCGAACGGGGGAAAGCCTTAAGGAAGTCTTACTCGTAGCGCCGTTTTTCTAGTTATCTTACGAAAATGGACCAAATCTGCAATTTAAAATTTTTCGAGAAAATTCTCCACAAAATATTGCCTGATTTTGTGGGGAATGTAGTGACTTCAAATTTGTGTTTTGCGGCCATTAATTATCATCAAAACGAAACTACACTCTAATATATTCGCATTCTATATAAAATTTAGAAATAAAAATAAAAATAAAGGTATGAATCTAAGGAAATAAAAAAGCGGCTAAAAATACTCGAACAATAAAACCAAGACGTTATAAAAGCAGTAACGTTTTGTAGATAGTGGTGAGATAGTAGCCCGAACATGATTCTCGATGTACCTATATACAATATTAAATAAAACCAAGTATCATAGTGGTATTTAAACAGGCACAACAATTCACATGTGAAGGTATTATTTATCGTAAGATCTAAAAATGCAAAATTCACCTCTAAAAATAGTAAAATGTCAGTTTCGGCATTGAAACTGCTTCGAACGGGGGAAAGCCTTAAGGAATTCTTGCTCGTAGCGCCGTTATCTAGTTATCTTGCGAAAATGGGCCTAATCTGCAATTGAATATTTTTCGAAAAATTCCCCACAAAAGTTTGCCAGATTTTATGGGGAATGTAGTGACTTCAAATATGTGTTTTGCGGCCGTTAATTATCATCAAAACGAAATTACACTCTCACATATTCGCATTTAATATGAAATTTAGAAACAAAAAATAAAAATATGGTTATGAATCTAGAGAAATAAAAAGCGGCTAAAAATATACTCGAACAATGAAAGCCGACGTTATAAATGCAACAACTTTTTGTGGCAAGTGGTGAGATAGTAGCCCCAACATGATTCTCGATATACCTAAATACAATATTAAATAAAAACAAGTATCATAGTTGTATTTAAATAGCCACAACAATTCACACGTGAAGGTATTACTTATTGTAAGATCTAAAAGTGCAAAATTCACCTTTAAAAATAGTAAAATATCATTTTTGGCATCTAAACTGCTTTAAAAGGGTGAAAGCCTTAAGGATGTCTTGCTCGTAGCGCCGTTTTCTAGTTATCTTGCGAAAATGGGTCTAATCTGCAAATCAAAATTTTTTGGGAAATTCCCCACAAAATTGTGCCCGATTTTGTGGGAATGTAGTGACTTCAAATTTGTGTTTTGTGGCCATTAATTATCATTAAAAGGAAACTTCACCCTCATATATTCGCATTCAATATGAAATTTAGAAATAAAAACAAAAATATAGTTATGAATGTAGAGAAATAAAAAAGCGGCAAAAAATACTCGAACAATAAAACTAAGACGTTATAAAAGTAGCAACGTTTCGTAGCTAGTGGTGAGATAGTAGCCCAACATGATTCTCAATGTACCTAAATACAATATTAAATAAAAAAAAAGTATCATAATGGTATTTAAACAGGCAAAACAATTCACATGTGAAGGTATTACTTAACGTAAGATCTAAAAGTGCAAAATTCATCTTTAAAAAAAGTAAAATGTCATTTTCATCTAAACTATTTCGAACGGGGGATAGCCTTAAGGAAGTCTTGATCTTAGTGCCATTTTCTTCCGAAAATGAGTTTAATCTGCAATTTAAATTTTTTTCGAAAAATTCCTCACAAAATTTTGCCCGATTTTGTGGGAAATGTAGTGACTTCAAATTTGTGTTTTACAGCCATTAATTACCATCAAAACGAAACTACACTCTCTTATATTCGTATTAAATATAAAATTTAGAAACAAAAACAAAAATATGGTTATGAATTCAGAGAAATAAAAAAGCGGCTAAAAATACTCGAACTATAAAACCAAGACGTTATAAACGCAACAATGTTTTGTAGATAGTGGTGAGATAGTAGCCCCAACATGATTCTCGATGTACCTAAATACAATATTTAATAAAAACAAGTATCAAAGTGGTATTTAAATAGACACAACAATTCACATGCGAAGGTATTACTTATCGTCAGATCTAAAAGTGCAAAATTCATTTTTAAAAATAGTAAAATGTCATTTTCGGCATCTAAACTTCTTCGAACGGGGAAAAGCCTTAAGGAAGTGTTACTCGTAGTGCCGTTTTTCTAGTTATCTTGCGAAGACGGGCCTAATCTGCAATTTAAAATTTTTCGAAAAATTCTCACAAAATTTTGTCCGCTTTTGTGGGAAAATTAGTGACTTCAAATTTGTTTTTTGCGGTCATTAATTATCATCAAAGCGAAAATACACTCTCATATATTAGCATTCAATATGAAATTTAGAAACAAAAACAAAAACATGGTTATAAATTTAGAGAAATAAAAAAGCGGCTAAAAATACTCGAAAAATAAAACCAAGACGTTATAAAAGCAGCAACGTTTTGTAGCTAGTGGTGAGATAGTAGCCCCAACATTATTCTCGATGTACCTAAATACAATATTGAAAAAAAAACAAGTATCATAATGGTATTTAAACAGGCACAAAAAATACATGTGAAGGTATTACTTATCGTAAGATCTAAAAGTGCAAAATTCACCGTTAAAAATAGTAAAATGTCATTTTCGGCATCTAAACTGCTTCGAATGAGGGAAAGCCTTAAGGAATTCTCGCTCGTAGCCCCCTTTTCTAGTTATCTTGCGAAAATGAGCCTAATCTGCAATTTAAAATTTTTTGGAAAATTCTCCACAAAATTTTATCCAATTTTGTGGGGAATGTAGTGACTTCAAATTTGTGTTTTGTGGCCATTAATTATCATCAAAACAAAAATACACTCTTATATATTCGCATTCAATATAAAATTTAGAAACAAAAATAAAAATATGGTTATGAATCTAGAGAAATAAAAAAGCGGCTAAAAATACTCGAACAATAAAACCAAGACGTTATAAAAGCAGCAACGTTTTGTAGATAGTGGTGAGATAGCAGCCCCAACATGATTCTCTATGTACCTAAATAGAATATTAAATAAAAACAAGTATCATAGTGGTATTTAAACAGACACAACAATTCACATGTGAATGTATTACTTATCGTAAGATCTAAAATTGCAAAATTCACCTTTAAAATTAGTAAAATGTCATTTTCGGCATCTAAACTTCTTCGAATGGGGGAAATTCTTAAGGAAGTCTTGATCATAGCGCCATTTTCTAGTTATCTTACGAAAATGGGCATAATCTGTAATTTAAAAGTTTTCGGATAATTTCCTACAAAATTTTGCTCGATTTTGTGGGGAATGTAGTGACTTCAAATTTGTGTATTGCGGCCATTAATTATCATCAAAGCGAAACTACACTCTTATATATATTCGCATTCAATATGAACTTTAGATACAAAAACAAAATTATGATTATAAATCTAGAGATATAAAAAGCCGCAAAAAATACTCGAACAATAAAACTAAGACGTTATAAAAGCAACAACGTTTTTGTAGCTAGTGGTGAGTTAGCAGCTCCAACATGATTCTCGATGTACCTAAATACAATATTAAATAAAAACAAGTAGCATAATGGTATTTAAACATGTACAACAATTCACATGTGAAGGTATTACTTATTGTAAGATCTAAAAGTGCAAAATTCACCTTTACAAATAGTAAAATATCATTTTCGGCATCTAAACTGCTTCGAACGGGGAAAAGCCTCAAGGAAGTCTTGCTCGTAGCCCCTTTTTCTAGTTATAAACAAGTATCATATTGGTATTTGAACAGGCAAAACAATTCACATGTGAAGGTATTACTTATCGTAAGATATAAAAGTGCAAAATTCACCTTTAAAAATAGTAAAATGTTATTTTCGGCATCTAAACAGCTTCGAACGGGTGATAGCCTTAAAGAAATCTTGCTCGTAGTTCCTTTTTCTAGTTATCTTGCAAAAAAGGGCCTAATCTGCAATTTAAAATTTTTGGAAAATTCCCCACAAAATTTTGCTTGATTTTGTGGGGAATGTAGTGACTTCAAATTTGTGTTTTGTGACCATTAGTTATCATCAAAACGAAACTACACTCTCATACATTCGCATTCAATATAAAATTTGGAAACAAAAACAAAAATATGGTTATGAATCTAGAGAAATAAAAAAGGTGTTAAAAATACCCGAACAATAAAACCAAGATGTTATAAAAGCAGCAATAGCTAGTGGTGAGATAGTTGTCCCAACATGATTTTCGATGTACCTAAATATAATATTAAATAAAAACAAGTATCATAGTGGTATTTAAACAGGCACAACAATTCACATGTGAAGGTATTACTTATCGTAAGATCTAAAAGTGCAAAATTCACCTTTAAAAATAGTAAAATGTCATTTTCGACATCTAAACTGCTTCGAACAGGGAAAACCTTAAGGAAGTCTTGTTCATAGCGCCGTTATCTAGTTATCTTGCGAAAATGGGCCTAATCTGCAATTTAAAATTTTTCGGAAAATTTCACACAAAATTTTGCCCGATTTTGTGTGGAATGTAGTGACTTCAAATTTGTGTTTTGCGGCCATTAATAATAATCAAAACGAAACTAAACTCTTATATATTGGCATTCAATATTAAACTTAGAAACAAAGATAAACATAATGTGTCACAACCCGAACTTTTTCGACCAACTTGTTTAATCTAATTTTCATAACTTAGAATTTTCAACTTGACTAGTGGTTTTGGATGAATTAGATCTTGGTTTGTTTTTAGGGTTTGTATAGCCCTGGACTTACAATTATGTCTTGATTGATCTAGGAATATTACACAATTACATAATTCCTAGAAACTCTAGTTTATCACCATAAATTCTAAAACTTGGAAATTTCACTTATAAAAGTAAAAACATAAAATGATCAAGTATTAGGATTAAGAAACCATCCTTAATCAATATAGGAACTAAACTAATACAAGATTAAATACTAATTAAACCTTAATCAAGATCATGTACACTAAACCATACACTTACACTTAAACTAAAACTAACCTAGGATTAAGCATTAAGATAATACTAATTATCACATATAATTAACCCTTAATTGCATGCAATCATGCATGGACACATGTCTAAACCATGCATAAGTTCATGCTTAGTCATCACCATGCGTTAACACTTGTCTACACCATGCTTAAGCTTGAGATTAGTCATCAACACACCATAACCTCTTGTCTTCAAGATACTAAACACTAATGCATGAGCTTGCATGAAACTAGACTTGTCATTTCATCCTTTTCTTCTCCATATGCCACGTCTCACCACCACCTCTCTATATAATCCTTTTCTTGCTCAATCTTCACTTCCTTGATCACTTATCTCACACACTAACACTTTAATTTCCAGATCTAAAACACTCTCTTCATCATACTCTTGAACATAGAAGATCACTTCTCTTCAAGGTATAACAACATACTCTACATCTATCAACTTTTCTAGTCATCTTCAAGAGAAATCAAGGTGTAAAAGCTTGATCTAGAGTGCTTAATCACTCAATGATGATTACATAGCTATCCTTGATCTTGATATTAGATCAGTAACCTTAAGTTTTCTACATGTCCAATAACTTAAAATGAACCTAAACTAAGAACTAAAATGGTTAAAACACATAGAACTGCTTTATCTTGAATCTGTCCAAAATTTCTACTTAAAGTTCAAGACTTAAAAACCAACTTAGACTTTAGATCTGGGCTTTATAAATTCTGTAAAGTTTTCGTGATTTTTCTCAAAGAAAAAGGTATTTCTCATTTTTATTTGGTGACCCAAGGTTCAAATTTGAAGCAATCTGACCAAGAATCCAAAAATCATGCATAAATCAAATTATAAAATAGATCTTGAAATATAGGCTTTTGATTTAAAAAGTAGACATAATAAGGAAAACATGACATGTTGAAACACCAAAAACCATAAAGGAATCATTGAGAAATAGTCCCAACAAGTTGACATACGATTTTGTTGTAGTCAGATTTTAGTCTAAAACCTTATCTCTAAAAACTAGGTTAAGAAAGTCCTGGAGGTTATTCCTTTTGAAAATGAGTACTTTTATATGTCTTAAACCCTCTATAAAAATCTTGAGTCCAAAAAATGTGTTTTGCTATTTTTAAACTTTTATGGGAACTCATGGTGTAAATCTGAGCAGTTTTGCACACTTGTAAAAGGGTGAACTTTTGACCAACATTTATTTTGAGTCTAGAAGCTAAACTTACATGGTTGGAAACTATACTCAATAACCTTTCCAGAGGTGGTAAACTCACTTTAATTGGATGTCTAGATTGATAGAAACACATGGGCTAAAGTGAAGGTAAAACAGGTCAAAACTGTCAACACTTAAACTATGAACTATGTAACCTTTGAAACCGAGAATCTAAATGGACATGTTAGATCACTTAAGAAATTGATCTTATACCTAACCTAAATACTATAGTAAATAGTATGACCTCTGACCTTATAATATTATTTAGATTCCGAGTCCGGATCACCGTAAACTGTCTAACTCGCACTTCCGAGTCTCGCACCGCATTGCATCACAAGTGAGTTCGTAGCCCCTTTTTCTCGTTTTATAATTGTTTTGGGGTGAGAATACATGCTTAATGTTTTAAGACATGTTTTATGTTTTCCAAAACATGCTTACTATATTACTATGCTTTATGATTTTATAAAGTTCGTTATAAGTGAGTTTCATAGCCTCACTTTTACTCGTTTTCAACTATTTTATACTTGGGGTGAGAATACATGCATACTATTTTACTATGCTTTATTTATAAAGTGTGTTTTATAACATATTCTTAATATTAAATAACACTTTATGCATTTCGAAGTTTGTTTGTGAGTTTTATGCTAAAAAGCCCTTAACTCGGTAGTATTAATTACAGTGACTTGTAAGCGCGAATCACTAGCGTAGATCTGTTAGGTTAACCTCACCCTACCTTAACAGTGGTGCTAGTTACTTCGACACAATACATTTGGCATAGTGTATCGTCCAATATAGGGTAAAGGAAATCATGTAGGATACTACATGTGGTGTTAAGCTTTTATTACCGAGTGCTTATGAAACATATACACTTTGAAACTGTATAGAAACCATTTATGAACTTGATAACTGTGAAATCTTATAAATTGTGGAACTGTTTACAAACTTGATATGTTACGAACTACGACCTTATTTTTGTATTTGAAAGCTTGAAATCATATTACTTCTAAACTGTTTATGAAGTTGAGATCTTATGATCTGTTTTACTATCAAACCACTTATGGACTCGAGAATTTAATATTTATGATAACGTTTTAAACTATCTCAAATTTTTTGAAATTATTAAACTTTCGTAAATTTTATACGTTGTACAAAAACCTATGAACTCATCAACCTTTGTGTTGACGCTTTAGCATGTTTATTCTCAGGTACTTATTGCTTCCGCTAAAACTTTGTTGTTGCTTAGAGGTCAAGCCAAGCATTGGGACCAGAGTTAACATTCGTGTCAATGGCAATTTTGGCGGGGTGTTACAGTTATGAATATAGAGAATTAAAAAAGCCGCTAAAAATACTCGAACAATAAAACCAAGACGTTATAAAAGCAGCAAAATTTTGTAGTTAGTGGTGAGATAGTAGCTCCAACATGATTCTCGATGTACCTAAATACAATATTAATTAAAAACAAGTATCATAATGGTATTTAAACAAGCACAACAATTCACATGTGAAGGTTACTTATCGTAAGATCTAAAAGTGCAAAATTCACCTTTAAAAATAGTAAAATGTTATTTTAGGCATCTAAACTGCTTCGAACGGGGGAAAGCCTAAAGGAAGTCTTACTCGTAGCGCCGTTTTCTAGTTATCTTGCGAATATGGGCCTAATCTGCAATTGAATTTTTTTTGGAAAATTTCCCACAAAATTTTGCCCGATTTTGTGAGGAATGTAGTGATTTCAAATATGTGTTTTGCGGCCATTAATTATCATCAAAAAGAAACTACACTCTTATATATTCTCATTCAATATGAAATTTAGAAACAAAAACATAAATAAGGTTATGAATCTAAAAAAATAAAAAAGCGGCTAAAAATACTCGAGCAATAAAACCTAGACGTTATAAAAGCAGCAACGTTTTGTAGCTAGTGGTGAGATAGTAGCCCCAACATGATTCTCGATGTACCTAAATACAATATTAAATAAAAACAAGTATTATAGTTGTATTTAAACATGCACAACAATTCACATGTGAAGGTATTAATTATCGTAAGATCTAAAAGTGCAAAATTCACCTTTAAAAATAGTAAAATGTCATTTTCGGCATCTAAACTGCTTCGAACGGGGGAAAGCCTTAAGGAAGTCTTGCTCGTAGCGTCGTTTTCTATTATCTTGCGAAAATGGGTCAATCTGCAATTGAAAATATTTCAGAAATTTCCCCACAAAATTTTGCCCGATTTTGTGGGGAATGTAGTAATTTCAAATATGTGTTTACGGCCATTAATTATCATCAAAACAAAGCTACACTCTCATATATTCTCATTCAATAAGAAATTTAGAAAGAAAAATAAAAATAAGGTTATGAATCTATAAAAATAAAAAGCGGCTAAAAATACTCGAACAATAAAACCAAGATGTTATATATAAAAGCAGCAACATTTTGTAGCTAGCCGTGAGACAATAGCCCTGACATGATTCTCGATGTACCTAAATACAATTTAAATAAAAACAAGTATCATAGTGGTATTTAAACAAGCACAACAATTCACATGTGAAGGTATTTGATAACTCCTAAATTATACAAAATTTTGATAATATTTTGAGGAGTTATCTCAGTATTTTAAAGATATTTTAATCCTAAAACACACTAAAATGGGTATAAAGGGGAAAAATGTAATTCGAATGATTTTATTGAGGTTATGTGTTAAACATGATCAAAAACAGGTAAAATTTTTAGAAAAGGCCAAAAAGCCGCCGACATGGATATAAGGAAGTCGCCGGCTTGGGATGAATATTCCAGAATGTTCCAGAATTGATCGCAGAATTTGATGAACTTGTTGACCAAGCAAAATGCAGTTAAAGCCGCCGGCTTCACACTGAAGCCGCCGACCTAGTTTACACGGTTTTTCAACTTGCCAACCAAGTTCAAGTTAAATTTGGAAACGAAATCAAAACGATTGCCGGATCTTTGAAGCCGCCGGCCTGACAACAAAGCTGACGGCTTGCCTAGGACGGTTACGCATTTATATTCTTGCGAATCAAGTTAAACTTGCAAAAGGAGTCACCGACCAACGGAAGCCGCCAGATTCCCACTGAAGCCGCCTGCTTGGCCACTGAATCTGAAAAGTATAAATAGAGGTCTCCTACTTTAGTTTTCAATGTACCTTCAATACTTAGATAGCAGTTTCATTTTTCTTTTAGGGTTTTCTCTAAAACCCTTAGATTAGGTTTTACTTTCATTGTAATCAAGATTATTAAAGTTAATTCAAGTTCTTTTTATCTACCTTTTAAGGTATGATTCTATCTTTTTATTACCGTTTATTCTGTTTTATTTACTTTAACTGTTTCTGTTCGTCTACCATTATGAACTAAACGTTCGTAGTGGTTACTTGGACGAAAACTAAACTTTGTCTGGAAATCAGATGAAGCCGCCGACTTCACCAGTCCAAGCCGCAGGCTTGGCTGGAACAAATCCGCCTGCTTCGTGCTTATATCCGTACAGTTTCTGGTTCTTTTCCAGATCTGTGTGGTCGAGTTTCTGTAATGATGTTTGAACTATTTTGAATCTGTTATGCTTTAATATACTTGATTGCCATGCTTAATGATTAGATAACATGATTTTAGGGTTGATTAGTACTTAATCCGATGATCTATTATTCGATTCATGCTACTTGTTTAGATCTAGTCCATCAAACTTGTAAAATTGAATTGCATGCAACTAGGTTAAACAACATAATAGTGATAAACTTGTTTAATTTAATTTACGCATATGTAATAGAGTTTAATATTGTTAGGCTTAATCGAAGATCCTTTGTTTGGATATATTTAGTTAATAATTGCATGAAAACTTAGTAGTAATTCACATTCAGCTAGTAACTTGAGTTGATCTACTTGGTGTTTAATAGCTTATATAATTTGTCAGTCTATTTGCATGTTGATCCGCATCATAAGGTTTATATATGTCATGTAATTGAATTGAACATGAAGAATTAAAATGTTAGTTATGCACATCACATATCTAGCATATGCTTTAAGTACTGCTTATTAAATGATATGCAATGCCTATTTTAACCTGTTTAGGGATAATAATTGGTCTATGATTATTATCTTGCCATGTGTTAATATAAGTCATGAAACTTGCCTAATATGATTCCCGTACAAGTTATTTGTCCATGTAACTGCTTTTATCTATAATTGTTTATTTTAGTTCTTTATTTCTCACTTTATTATTTTATTGTTTTGTTTATCTTCAATCATCTCTTTTCTAAGAGATAAAAAAAATCCAAAATCTTAAAAAGACATAAAAATCTATCTTTATCTCTTTAATAAGAATTAAATTAAATAATAAAACAACTTATAATGCATCTACGCTTTCTTGGGACGATAACCTAAAATATTACATCTGATCGGGTCTTGTTGCTCGTTAGGGTGTTAAAGTGTATTAATAAAGGTTTTATAAATTTAAAACTTGAAAGATAAATTAAGCACTACTGCAGACACACTTTTGACACATCAGCATTACTTATCGTAAGATCTAAAAGTGCAAAATTCACCTTTAAAAATACTAAAATGTCATTTTCAGCTTCTAAACAGCTTCGAACGGGGGAAAGCCTTAAGGAAGTCTTGCTTGTAGCTTCGTTTTCTAGATATCTTGCAAAAATGGGCCAAATTTGTAGTTAAAAATTTTTCAGAAAATTCCCCACAGAATTTTTTCCGATTTTGTGGGGTATGTAGGTGACATCAAATATGTGTTTTGAGGCCAATAATTATCATTAAAATGAAGCTACACTCTCATATAATCTCATTCAATAAGAAATTTTGAAAGAAAACTAAAATAAGGTATGAATCTAGAGAAATAAAAAAGTGGCTAAAAATATACTCGAACAATAAAACCAAGACGTTATATATAAAAGCAGCAACGTTTTGTAGCTAGCGGTGAGAAAGTAGCCCCGACATGATTCTCGATGTACCTAAATATAATACAATATTAAATAAAAACAAGTATCATAATGGTATTTAAATAGGCACAATAATTCACATTTGAAGGTAATACTTATCGTAAGATCTAAAAGTGCAAAATTCACCTTTAAAAATAGTAAAATGTCATTTTCAGCATCTAAACTGCTTCGAACAGAGGAAAGCCTTAAGGAAGTCTTGCTCTTAGGGCCATTTTCTAGTTATCTTGCGAAAATGGGCCTAATCCGTAATTTAAAATTTTTCGGAAAATTCCACACAAAATTATGCCTGATTTTGTGGGGAATGTAGTAACTTCAAATTTCTGTTTTACGGTCAATAATTATAATCAAAATGAATCTACACTCTCATATATTCACATTCAATATGAAATTTAGAAACAAAGATAAAAATATGGCTATGAATCTAGAGAATTAAAAAAGCTGCTAAAAATACTCGAACAATAAAATCAAGGCGTTATAAAAGCAGCAACGTCTCGTAGCTAGTGGTGAGATAGTAGCTCCAACACGATTCTCGATGTACCTAAATATAATATTAAATAAAAACAAGTATCATAATGGTATTTACATGCACAACAATTCACATATGAAGGTATTACTTATCGTAAGATCTAAAAGTGCAAAATTCACCTTTAAAAATAGTAAAATGTCATTTTCGGCATCTAAACTGCTTCGAATGGAGGAAAGCCTTAAGTGTAGTGACCCGAACTTTTCCTTGTTTATATATATTAAATGAAATTGATATTTACATGATTAAGTGTTTCCAACATGTTAAGCAATCAAACTTGTTAAGACTTGATTAATTGAAATAGGTGTCATATAGACAATTGACCACCCAAGTTGACTGGCGATTCACGAACGTTAAAACTTGTAAAAACTATATGATATGATGACATATATATGGATATATATATATATATATATATATATATATATATATATATATATATATATATATATATATAGTTAAAATGATATTATGATAAGTATGTATCTCATTAAATATATTAACAATGAACTACATATGTAAAAACAAGACTTCTAGCTTAAGAATTTCAAAACGAGACATATATGTAATGATTATCGTTGTAACGACATTTAAATGTATATATATCATACTAATATATATAAATACATCATAATATCATGATAATGTAATAATTTAACATCTCTTTAGATATAATAAACAACGGGTTAACAACATTTAACAAGATCATTAACCTAAAGGTTTCAAAACAACACTTACATGTAACGACTAACGATGACTTAACGACTCAGTTAAAATGTATATACATGTAGTATTTTAATATGTATTCATACATTTTTGAAAGACTTCAAGACACTTATCAAATTACTTCTACTTAACATTTACATCCTCATTCATTTTCATACACAATTTTACTCGTATACAGCCGTATTCGTACTCGTACAATACACAGCTTCTATATGTATGTACTATTGGTATATACACTCCAATGATCAGCTCTTAGCATCCCATGTGAGTCACCTAACACATGTGGGAACCATCATTTGGCAACTAGCATGAAATATCTAACAAAACAACAAACTAATGGAGCCTATATTGACATCAAAGTTCACGTGAAAGAACACACACATAAACACTTTCATTTTGCAACTTACATGCATCAAACTACTCTCTCTCAAGTGTTCTTCCATTGTTCTAAGTGTTCTTCATCATCTTCATCAAAATCTAGCTCAATCTAGTTCATAAATTCATACATAAACCAAGTTATAAAACAACTACTCAAGAACACACCAACAACACTTCCAAGTTTACTAGCTTACTTCCAATCTTGCAAATCCACTCCGAGTGATCATCCAACCTCAAAAAATCTTTCTTATTTATAGTAATATATCTTTCTAATGCAAGGTAATACTCATATTCAAACTTTGATTCAATTCCTATAACTTTAACAATCTTATTTCGAGTGGAAATCTTACTTGAATTTGTTTTCGTGTCATGATTCTACTTCAAGAACTTTCAAGCCATCCAAGGATCCTTTGAAGCTAGATCTATTTTTCTCATTTTTAGTAGGTTTATTCACAAAACCTAAGGTAGTAATGATGTTCATATCATCATTCGATTCATATATATAAAACTACCTTATTCGAAGGTTTAAACTTGTAATCACTAGAACATAGTTTAGTTAATTCTAAACTTGTTCGCAAACAAAAGTTAATCCTTCTAACTTGAATTTTAAAATCAACTAAACACATATTCTATCTATATGATATTCTAACTTAATGATTTAAAATCTGAAAACTCGAAAAACACCGTAAAACCGGATATACGCCGTCGTAGTAACACCGCGGGCTGTTTTGGGTTAGTTAATTAAAAACTATGATAAACCTGGATTTAAAAGTTGTTCTTCTAGGAAAATGATTTTTCTTATGAACATGAAACTATATCCAAAAATCATGGTTAAACTCCAAGTGAAAGTATGTTTTTCAAAATGGTCATCTAGACGTCGTTCTTTCGACTGAAATGACTACCTTTACAAAAACGACTTGTAACCTATATTTTCGACTATAAACTTATAGTTTTTCTATTTAGATTCATAAACTTAAGATCAATATGAAACCATAGCCACTTGAATCACTCAAAACGGATTTAAAACGAAGAAGTTATGGGTAAAACAAGATTGGATATTTTTGCTTGTTGTAACTACGTGAAAATTGGTAACAAATCTATATTAAACATATCCTAGCTAACTCATATTGTATTATACATGTATTCTAATATATTATGTAATCTTGGGATACCGTAGACACGAATACAATGTTTTTACATATCATATCGACCCATCTATATATATATTTCGGAACAACCATAGACACTCTATATGCAGTAATGTTTGAGTTAGCTATACAGGGTTGAGGTTGATTCTAAAATATTATATATACTTTGAGTTGTTATCTAGCCTGAGGCTTGTATACACGAGGTCGTGGATTGATTCGAGATAAAATATATTACTTTATTTTCTGTACATCTAACTGTGGACAACTAGTTGTAGGTTACTAACGAGGACTGCTGACTTAACACACTCAAATCATTAAAACGTAATAAAAAATGTTGTAATTATATTTTGAACATACTTTGATATATATGTACATATTTGTTATAGGTTCATGAATCGACCAGTGGCCAAGTCTTACTTCCCGACGAAGTAAAAATCTGTGAAAGTGAGTTATAGTCCCACTTTTAAAATCTAATATTTTGAGATGAGAATACATGCAATTTTATAAATGTTTTACGAAATAGACACAAGTAAATGAAACTACATCATATGGGTGAATGATCGAAGCCGAATATTGTAACGACCCTACTTTTTCCGTTATCTTTTTCCGTTAATTATTTAACGACCGTTAACTGTTAGTGTGCCACGTCATTTCCATGACCTATATTATTATTTTTGTAATAATATATATATAATAATTATTATGTGTTATGTGGATATATGTATTCATATTTTAAATTATACGTTTCTACGTTCCGCGGATTTCCATCCGGCAAATCTTTTCGGTTTTTAAACCAACGGTCGAGCTTTCGGGATTTTTAAATCCTAAATATCTTAAATATGATATTTTAAGGTCATATTATTAATAGGTGTATTTATATTTATTTTTCGTCGCGTGTTTGTTATCTTTCCGGATTTTTAATCGCGTAAGTGTGTTTTCGCGTTTCGGGTTTCGTTCGGGCTTTCGGGCCATCAGGAAATCCACATTTAACAAAGATGGGCCAAGTGGGACCCACCCCACTCAACCCATCGGCCGAATCAATGGGAGGGAGTAATACTCCCTTGATTTTTCATTTTGTAATTATTTTGTAATTCATCAAAAATACCAAAAACCTAAATTCTATTTTTTTTCTCTCAAACCCTCTCCCCCCCCTCTCCCTTGTGCCGTCACCATCCACCACCAACATCACCATCATCATCTAAAATTGTAACTTGGATCAAGGAGTAATTAGTACCAACGCGTTCCTCTCTTCGTTCTCTACGCGATCATATTCTTTGTTTCTCGAATAGGGTATAAACCCTAACCCTAGCTTTTTGAATTTTCAATTATTTTACTGATTTTATATGTTATATGATTAGTATGATGTGTATAAGTTATTGTATTGTTGTTTGAATGCGTAGAATTACTCGTTTGCGTATGATTTCGGTTTGTAAATTTTGGACAGCAGTTTGATTCGTATATTCTGACTATATAACTGATATGAATGTTAAAATAAAGTACATAAATGAGTTCCTCTCATCAAGACATTAATTTTAGACTCCGGATTCATGTCGTTTCGATTCCCGGAGCCCTAGATATGCTTAATTTGGTTTTTGTTAAAGATTGAAAGGTGTTCTTGGCATGAACAAGGTTGGGTCCGACTTTGTGACCATCCTTGGTGTCTTTAGGGTGCCTCATTTGGTTAGGACTGATGGTGAGACGAATATTCATGTTCGGGTCACCTAAATCCGAGCCACGGTTCACCCGTTTTGCCCGAATTACTGTTTTGAGTAAAATGATTTTTCCCAATTGATGTCATGGCTGATATCCACGACCTAGGGACTGTTCTTGGAGTGTTCTTGAGTTCATAAATGTGTCGGGTGGTTTGAGTAGGTGAAGTTACATATGTGGCTTGCCCGAAACCGACACCCGGGGCTCAAGATACGACCCGGCGAACTTTTAAACTTAAAACTTATGGTTAATGATTAAACTTATGATAAAATTTATGGAATTCATTATTAATTAATTACTTATGATAAAAGAGGTAATTATTATTATTTAAAACATATGATATAAATATTTATTATATCATTTAATTATTAATTATAATTTAATTAACCTTTTAATTAAACTTATGATTAGTAATACTTTTATTATTAAAAGAAAATACTTATGATAAGTATTAAATTTGTTTTTGAGAAATTATTAAAAGACTTATAATAAATATTAAATAATTATTTAATTATTATAAGACTTAATTATTATTTAATTATGACTTAATTATTAAATACTTATGATTTAATAATTTTAATTAGAAACTTATGATATGATTAATAATTCATTATTAATTAATAATACTTATGATATGATTTAAAATTTATTATAAATTAATAATATTTATATTATGATGGATATTTAATTAATTAATTAAATACTTATGTTATACTAATTATAACATTTCAACTTATATTAACTTTAATAATTCATTTTATTTAATTAAACTTATGTTAAGACATTATTATACACTTTTGACTTTAAATAACATTATAACCTATGTTATTATTATAACTTACACTTTTAAAATTAATGTTGACTAGGTTTGACCAAGGTTGACTTTTGAGTTGACTTTCGGTTGACTTTGACTTTCAGTTGACTTATGTTGACTTTCTAAATAAGGAAACTTTCCTAACTTCAAAACTTTCTAAAAATAGAACTTTCTAAATTTGGAAACTTTCCAAAAATAGAAACTTTCCAAAAATAGAAACTTTCCTAAAATAGAAACTTTCCAAAAATGGAAACCTGCTAAAAATAGAAACTTTCTAAAAATAGAAAGTGTGTGTCCTTATGCTGTTCCAATCAAACCGATGCTTGCTGAGTAATGTTCTATGCCTACTTGCAACATGTACAATAGCTATCATACTAAGACTTGGCCTAAGTTAGTTATTTATTTCGACCTGCTTTATTTATAGGTCGGCGTTGTGATCTTTCTTGATCACTTTACTTTACTTGCTGTTCGCGTGTTTGTGAGATTTCTCCAGTTGCTATTTAAGGTGAGTTATAGTCCCATTTTTCTATTTTAAATCTTTTGGGATGAGAATACATGCAATTTATTTATATTTTGGACACAAGTGGAAGTTGGTTTAAATTATTCATTGTGAGTTGAACAAAAATATTCCCTAGTCTGGTAACTGTAATCACTGGTTTCTACTGGTGAACGCGAATCCTATGGATAGATCTATCGGGTTTGACAACCCCATTTCGAGCTAGTCGCGCTAGCAATTTATAATCGGAATGTTTAGTACTTCGTATTTTGTTGTAGATACACTTGTTCGGTGTATATTATTTATTGTGTTTGGCAAGGGTAAATAAATGGTTAAGTGGTTACCAGGTGGCTCACAGAAAATGGAATAATGTTTTATTATATGTTTTCTAGCATATAATTTGGTGGTTCAAAAAGGAGTTTTTATGTTTTCAAACATAAATTTTTATTGTTTAAATTAAATATTGTTTGCAATATTAAACCTATAATTCACTCAACATTTTTGTTGACAGTTACTCGCATGTTTTATTCTCAGGTTCATGATTAATTGCTTCCGCTGTGCTTAGAGAGACTGCATATTTATGATGGCAGCTTTTGTTAAACATTAACTTGCATTCTATTTTATTACATTAAAAAGTGGTTGTTTGTTGACTTTATTTTGGTCAACTTTTGGTTAAAGTATTATTGTATAGTTTTTCTAAACTTATACATTTTAGTAGATTTCCTTTATAGGAAATCATTTTTAAATAAAGAATGCAAGGTTGTTTTATTAAATTCATATAGAGTTTCGATCAAGCTGTGGGACCAAGTGACGGAGCCGTTAAGTGTTTTGACGGAGTCGTCACAGTTGGTATCAGAGCTCTGGTTGTAGGGAATTAGGCTGCATTGATGTCGTTACCCGGGTCAATAGGGTGCATTAGTGAGTCTAGTCTACAGCCCGGCCTATTATATATTATTATATGTGATTATTTGTGTCGTGTTGGTATGTATATTGTTATCATACATACATTTCTATTATGTTCTGAATCCGGGAGGAACTCCCATTCCGATTTAAACGTATTCTCCGACTCATGCGAGTTCATCTTTTAAAGGAACACCTCGGTTAGTGAAACCGAGGGGGTGTCATTCTTGACTTCTGGAATTCTCGACATTTCTATGTCATAATTAGTGTTTATTGATATAACGTTTAAGTTACATTACGTGTTCTAGAATTCTCGGCATTTCTATGTCATCTATTATGGTTATGTATATAACGTTTGAGTTATATTACGCGAGATGTCATTCTTGACTTCTAAATGCTCGGCATTTCAATGTCAGCTATTATGTTTAGGTATATAACATTTTTGTTATATTACGTGCATTTGTGCCGTTGTGCCTATGTGCTTTGGTTGTTGAAACGGAAAACGTCATTCTTACTTTTAGAGATTCTTGGTACTTCAAAGACATTTTTATGTCATCGTTACTCCTATTCATTACTTTCGATGTCTTTGTCTCTTGTGCTATCCTTAGCACATTGTTAAGAAATTATTTTAGGGAAATTGTGTTGAAATTCGAGGTTGACCGCGTGTCCTGACCTCATGTAGTGCTATTGGAATGGAACTATGACTTAGTGAAATATAATGGCGTCAGGCCAACGTGATTATATTACGTTAATTCATAAAGAAGTCCCAATATTGTGACATGAGGAACAGAAAGCGAGTCAAAGAAAATTTGTACACCACTCATTCGGAAATTCTAACGTTATTACATGAGTAAGGAAGATACTCATTATCTTATTTGTTGATATGCGAGAGACTCATCTTAACCGAACTACCTACCCCATGTTTTATCATTTATAACTCGCTTGTTAGTGACAGCTTCGCACGTGAATAGTTTTGACCCAAGGACTTGTGTTCTGATAAAAGTCAAGACATTATTTAACTCATTGGTTTTCATAACCTCGTAACATTTGTTGGTCAAATGTCGTACGACGATTCAATTCATTTACTCGATCTTTCACGATCTTACTTCAACTTGTAACCTCTGAAATACAGATACACTGTTTATCATCGGGAGTTGTACACGTTTGTTTAATTGGGCAGTTCTCACGGATTTATGGGTGAATAGAAGTAATAAAATATTTTATCATGTATACAATTTATAAAATCGTATATGTACGTATAGATTCAAATGAATAAGTTTACCTTAACTTATTTTGATTAGTACATACTAAATTATGCCTTCAAAATTATTTTAAAACCACACCTTTATTGAGTTGTTTAATTAAGTCAGATTATTTTATATAAAATGGTACACATTGTACATACTTCTAAATTACTAAGAACTTCATTCCGTTTATGTTGTCACATCAAACGTTTAAAGCTTTTTCAAAACCCCTTTTGTCATAACCCGTCCTTAACCATAAGAACGTGTTAGATAACGTATGATTTCATTGCGAGGTATTGACCTCTATATGCGACATTTTTTTTAAAAAGGAAAACTGCATATATTATACATTACAAACCAAACCATTATTTTTGTTACAAGCTTTAGACAATAAAAAGATGATTATCGTTTAACGATAATCTTCGACTTACAAACTTTACAAATGATAATAACAACACGATTTCTAGCATATTTTACAACACACGTCCTCGGATATGCAGTTTTATTTTTGACACAAATATGAGTACGCATGATCCTGCTTAGATTCAACATAATGCAGCGGAAGCTTTAATTATCACCTGAGAATAAACATGTTTAAAAACGTCAACATAAAGTTGGTGAGATATAGGTTTAGTGCGCAGCAATATATATATGTAGACCACAAGATTTCGTATATAAACATTTCAATAAAAATATTCTAAGTGGTTGAGCACTTGGTAACCATACTTAACATTTTCACGTCGCATATTCCCTTTAATATGAAATCTTACTACACCGTACCAAGTGTAGTCACAAAACGAAGTACTGTGCAACCGTTGAATACTGGTCGTCCAGTCCGGTTGGGGTTGTCAGGCCCGATAGATCTATCTTTAGGATTCGCGCCTACCGTACATAGACAAGTAGTTTAATGTTACCAAGCTAAGGGTATATTTCTGGTTTAAACCCACATAGAATTAGTTTTAGTACTTGTGCCTATTTCGTAAAACATTTATAAAACAGCGCATGTATTCTCAGCCCAAAAATATATAAAAGGGAGCAAATGAAACTCACTCTTGTCTTGATGATATATATATTTTAACTCGGTCTTCCGGTTGATATCACGAACCTATCCATATATAATATATCAATATGTTTTCATTTTAAAACAAACGTTATATATATATACTTGTTATACTTTTAATACTTTGAATATTTCCTTAGTCCGAAGTTAGCAGTCCGAGGTTAGCAATTCAATTTTAATGGTTCATTTTTAGATGTTTAATATACCCGCAATGAATAAATACAACCCCCAACGAAATAAATAAAACTCCCGTAAAACCCCATCATAAATGTATTGGTCGAGATTAATCTTGACCCATGGTACCGGTGTTGTCAAATGACGTGTTGCGTACAATCATGGGATCTTATGATTAATCTTCTCGTGTTGCTTACGGGTGATCCTGAACCATATGAAATTGAATTATGAGTACATATATATAAAATATCATGTTATCTTAGAAGTATGTGATTTTATGTAAATTTTTCCAATGAATCCCGAAGTTGAAATTGTCTAGGATAACCAATTTTGTTTCGGTCATAGTTTCTTCGTTACAAATCCGTTTTCGTTGATTCAAATTGCCATCTTCTTGGATCGAGTTCTTCTTTAAGACTATGAACTGTAAATACCTTGGTTTGTATTCAAAATCATACGGCATAAGTGAAACATTAGTGAAACATATGAAGTTAAACATTTTTGTTACAACAAAATCATTTAATGACCATTTTTCCAAAAATACTTATACTTTGAAAAACCAAGTTTTACCTTGTTAAATTAACATATAAATAAGTTATGTTACATGTCTTGAAGTATTTTAAAAGTTAAGTTAGAAGGATCTATTTAGTTTGCAAACAAGTTTGAAAACATTCAAACTATGTTCTTGTTGTTAAACTTTTATACCACAAAATATGATAGCTATATATATATGAATCGAATAAGGTTATGAACATAGATTCTACCTCAAGTTCCTTGGATGAAGTTGCTGTAAAAGAGAAGTAAGAAACTAGAATCAAAAGGGTGATAGAAGTGTATGAAAGATTGGAAGTAAGTTGGTGTTCTTGGAGGGTTTTCTTGAAGTGTTTTTGTATGGTTTTCTTATGGTGTTTTAGTATGGTTTTTGAAGCTAGATCTTTATGGAACTTTGCTGGATTGTTATGGAGTTTAGAGAGTAAGAAAGAGTGTGTGTTTTTAGTTAAGAGATTGAAGTAAAAATGAATCAAAAATGATGATACATATATACTCCTAAAAATGTGATCTTTAAGGATAACATGACAAAATTCTAGTTTGTATTTTTGTAATTAGTCTTGCAATGATTCAAAAGTAATTACCTTATACATAAGGCATGAATAAGGGCTGGTTAGGTGGTGATTTGATGTGTATATACCAATAGTAAATACGTATAGAAGCTTGGTATGATACGAGTACAAATACTCTAGGTATACGTATAGAAATTTTGTGAAAAATGGAATGAGGATTCAAATATAGCTATCTTTTGTGAATACACTTATATGATTTTATGTATTTAAGTTCTTAAAAGTGATTAAATACATTACTTATACAATATATGTATAAACATTATAGTCTTAAGTATTTAAGTCAAATAACGTTACGTATTGTTATCGTTTTGAAAACTTAAGTTAGTAGTTTCAAAATACACATATAACTTGTTGTTATTAATACAAAATGAGATATTAAAACATTTATTAATCATGTTAAATATGTATATATACATTTATATACACAAACGTATAATTATCATATATTGTATAGTTCGTGATATCATCGGTCAAACTAGACGGTCAAACGTTGTGTAAAACTCTTTTCGGAAATATAAGTCTCGACAATTTGGATTGCTTATCATGTTGGCAAGGTTTAATTTATGTAAATATTAATCTCATAAGTATAGAACGATCGGAAAAGTGCGGGTCGTTACAGTACCTACCCGTTAAATAAATTTCGTCCCGAAATTTTAAAATTGTACCTATTTTGCGTCATCGAGAAACAAGTGTGGATACTTTTGCTTCATCTGATCCTCTCGTTCCCAAGTAAACTCGGGACCTCTTCTAGCATTCCAACGAACCTTAACAATCGGTATATTACTCTGTTTGAGCTGTTTAACTTCACGGTCCATGATTTCGATTGGTTCTTCGACGAATTGTAGTTTCTCGTCGACATGAATTTCTTCAAGAGGAATGGTGAGGTCTTCCTTTGCAAGACACTTCTTCAGGTTTGAGACGTGAAAGGTATTATGTACTCCAGCGAGTTGTTGTGGTAACTCGAGTCGATAAGCTACCGGTCCAATGCGTTCGATGATCTTGAACGGGCCTACGTACCTTGGGTTCAGTTTACCCCTTTTGCCGAAACGTATTACACCTTTCCAAGGTGACACCTTTAGCATAACCATGTCCCCGACCTGAAACTCTAATGGTTTCCTTCGAACATCGGCGTAGCTCTTTTGGCGACTACGGGCTGTTTTCAATCTCTCCTTGATTTGCACTATCTTCTCAGTCGTTTCATGTATGATCTCGGGACCAGTTAAATGTCGATCTCCTACTTCATTCCAACAGATAGGAGATCTACACTTCCTTCCGTACAATGCTTCGAATGGCGCAGCTCCAATGCTCGCATGATAACTATTATTATACGAGAATTCTGCTAACGGTAGATATTTATCCCATCCGTTTCCAAAATCGATCACACATGCCCTGAGCATGTCTTCGAGAGTCTGAATCGTTCTTTCACTCTGTCCATCGGTTTGTGGATGATATGCGGTACTCATATCCAACCGAGTTCCTAGTGCCTCCTGTAGTGATTGCCAGAATTTTGAGGTAAATCTACTATCACGATCGGATATAATGGAAATAGGTATTCCATGCCTTGAAACAACTTCCTTTATATACAATCGTAATAGTTTCTCCATTCTATCCGTTTCCTTTATAGGCAAGAAATGTGCAGACTTGGTGAGACGATCAACAATCACCCAAATGGTGTCGTATCCCCAGGCAGTCTTTGGTAACTTCGTGATGAAATCCATGGTAATACCATCCCATTTCCATTCTGGGATTTCTGGTTGTTGAAGTAACCCTGACGGCTTCTGGTGTTCTGCTTTGACTTTGGAACAAGTTAAACATTCCCCAACATATGTTGCAACGTCTGTCTTCAAATTAGGCCACCAATAATGCGTCTTAAGATCTTGGTACATCTTTCCAACTCCAGGATGTATCGAATATCTTGTCTTATGTGCCTCGTTCAATATCAACTTCCTTAATCCACCCAACTTCGGTACCCAAATACGATTTGCAAAATATCGAATTCCATCTTCCCGCATAACGAGTTGCTTCTCATACTTCTTCATTATTTCATTTCCTATATTTTCTTTAGTAAGTGCTTCTCGTTGAACTTCTTTGATTTGTGAGTTGAGATTCATGCGAATTTTTATGTTCATCGCTCGTACTCGAATTGGTTCTCGTTCCTTTCTGCTTAGAGCGTCGGTCACCACGTTCGCTTTCCCGGGATGATAACGAATTTCACAATCATAGTCATTTAGTAACTCAACCCACCTACGTTGCCTCATGTTCAGCTGTTTTTGATCGAAAATATGTTGAAGGCTTTTATGATCAGTAAACACAGTGAATTTAACCCCATACAAGTAATGTCTCCACATCTTCAATGCAAACACGACTGCTCCCAGTTCTAGATCATGCGTCGTATAATTCCGCTCGTGAATCTTCAATTGTCGGGATGCAAATGCAATTACTTTCTTTCGTTGCATAAGAACACAACCAAAACCTTGTCGCGAAGCGTCACAATATATTTCAAAATCATCGTTCCCTTCTGGTAACGATAAAATAGGCGCCGTAGTTAACTTCTTCTTCAATAATTGAAATGCGTTCTCCTGCTCCGAGGTCCATTCGTATTTCTTCCCTTTTTGCGTTAATGCTGTCAACGGCTTAGCTATTCGGGAAAAATCTTGAATAAACCTTCTATAATAACCGGCTAAACCCAAAAATTGGCGTATCTGTGTTGGTGTCTTAGGAGTCTCCCATTTTTCAATAGCTTCAGTTTTTGCTGGATCAACCTGAATTCCTTCGCTATTAACAACATGGCCAAGAAATTGCACTTCTTTCAACCAAAAAGCACACTTAGAAAATTTAGCATATAGCTGTTCTTTTCTTAACAACTCCAATATCAAACTTAAATGCTTTTCATGCTCTTGCTCACTCTTGGAATAGATAAGAATATCATCAATGAAAACGATAACAAACTTATCTAAATACGGACTACAAACTCGATTCATGAGGTCCATGAATACAGCTGGCGCATTCGTCAATCCAAACGGCATAACCAAAAATTCGTAATGACCATAACGTGTCCGAAAAGCAGTTTTCGGAATGTCCTCTTCTTTGACGCGTAGTTGATGATAGCCCGATCTTAAGTCGATTTTCGAATAAACACATGATCCTTGCAATTGATCAAATAAGTCATCAATTCTTGGTAGTGGATACCGATTCTTGATAGTTAACTTATTTAATTCACGATAGTCTATACACATCCTAAAAGATCCATCTTTCTTCTTAACAAACAAAATTGGAGCTCCCCACGGTGAAGTACTTGGTCGTATGAATCCACGGTCCAGTAATTCTTTTAACTGACTTTGAAGTTCTTTTAACTCGGACGGTGCAAGTCTATATGGAGCACGAGCCACTGGTGCAGCTCCTGGTACTAAATCTATTTGAAATTCTACCGATCTAAATGGAGGTAATCCCGGCAATTCTTCCGGAAAAACTTCAGGAAAATCTCTTGCCACAGGCACGTCGTTGATGCACTTTTCTTTCTTTTCGATTTTATTAACATGTGCTAAAATAGCGTAACATCCCTTTTCTAAACACTTCTTGGCTTTCAAACAGCTAATGAGTTTTAGCTTTGAATTACCCTTCTCTCCATAAATCATCACCGGTATTTTATCCTTACCAGGAATACGAATTGCCTTCTTGGCACAAACAACTTCCGCTCCTACTTTGGACATCCAGTCCATGCCGACTATTACATCAAAACCTCCTAATTCTACGGGTATTAAGTCGATTTTAAACGTTTCTCCGGCTAGATTTATTTCACAATCACGACAAATTTTATCGGCTTTAATTAGCTTACCATTAGCTAACTCAATCAAGTACTTAGCATCTAGAGGTAATGATGAACAATTCAATTTAGTGTAAAAATTTCTACACACATAACTTCTGTCGGCGCCAGTATCAAATAAAATAGATGCTGATAAGTTATTAATGGTAAACGTACCCGTAACAAGCTCCGGGTCTTCTCGTGCCTCTCTAGCATTAATAACAAACGCTCTTCCACGTGCAGGTTCACCATTCTGATTCGGGCACTGGCTCTTATAGTGACCTTGTTTTCCACACCCAAAACAAGTAATGTTAGCCAAAGCAGTTCTATTTGCGTTGGTGGCAGGAGTCTTGTTACCATTTGCATTTGTAACGAGAGCCTTACAATCTTCAGCAAGATGTCCCTGTCGATTGCATTTGGTGCACAACACACTACAGTAACCAAAGTGATGTTTGTGACAACGGTTGCATAAAGGACTTTGTCCTTTGTAACCAAAGCCTGAACCGCTACCCGCACCTTTCGGGGTTTCTGGTTTCTTAAAAGATTGCTGTTGGTAACCTCGATCATAATTTCCGTTCCACTTCCTTTTGTTACTCGATACCTTCACCTCAGTAGTGAATGCTTTCTTATCCAGAATGACCTGATCCATTAACTCGTTCGCCATGGTTATAGCTTCATGAATTGTCTTAGGTTTCGATGCTGTAACGTTTGCCTTGACCTTTTTGGGCAAACCACCTTTGTACATTTCAATCTTCCGTGCTTCGGTTGGAACCAATTCAGGACATAGTAAAACCAATTCCATGAATCGCTGATTGTAGTTGGTGATTTCAGTACCAACCACCTTCAAACTTCGTAACTCATCTTCTAACTTAATAACCTCATTCCTTGGACAATACTCGGTGATTATCATTGCTTTGAATTCTTCCCATGGAGTATCATAAGCTACATCTCCTCCTACCGCCTTCACATAATTCTTCCACCATGTGAGTGCACTATCTTGTAAAGTGCACGATGCAAACTTGGTCATGTCTTTTTCATCACAACCACTGATTTTAAACACCGTCTCCATCTTTTCTATCCATCGGGTTAAACCGATCGGCCCTTCCGTTCCACTGAATGATGAAGGCTTGCAAGCTTGAAACGTCTTGTAGGAGCATCCTACACGAGGATTTGGATTAACTGCAGCAGCTCTTGCAGCCTCAACCCATAACATTCTGTCGTTCACTCGCTGGTTGATGAGTTCCTCGAGTTCTTGTTCCGTCATTCGATTCAATCGCGCCATTTCCTAATGAAAGAAAATAATTATTCACATGGAATATTATAGATGTAGTGTGTATTTATAGTACATTTATAGCTTGTTAATAATATGAACCAGGTATTATTATAAAAGCCTTTTCTTCTTATTAGCGTTTTATAATTATATCTAGGGTAGTACCTACCCGTTAATGTTCATACTTAATAGCTTAGTACAGAACCAATTACTACAATCTAAATAATACTTAACCATGGAAAATTATTGCATTTCATACTTCAATATTTTACATATGCTTATCTTACATCGAACATTAAGCAAACCACACTATTAATATTATACAAAACATTATTCGGTTCCATGGTTTGACACAGCAGCGCATCGTTTGATCTATTTTCTAGGACGTTTAGACACAAAGATTTGCTTAACGCTTATCCTAACTGTCTGCCTATATTTTGGCTGTGGGACTGAAGAACTGGATGCCGGGACAGAACGAATAGGAATAGCGGGGATAGGGGTGGTAGTGTTGAGTGGAATTGGTGCCACATCATTCTCATTAAACTCGGGATTTGGATTTTCTAATTCATTAGCCTTTCGTTTCTTTCCTAGTTCGAACTCGTCTTTTGTAATTTCCTGTATTTCTTCCTCGGGTTCACTTTCCTCCTCGGGTTCACTTTCCTCCTCGGGTTCACTTTCCTCCTCGGGTTCACTTTCCGATATTTCTATAGTTGGTTCATCCGGAAATTGTGAGTCTTCCCCAAGGATATCATTTTCGTCATCGGACAGGTTAATGACTGGAACGCCATCTGAAGATTCTGATTCGGAGTCGTTGATTGTGATAACAATTTTTGAGCTCGACATCTATCACACAACAACTAACCCATTAGTACTTATATAATATTTACATATAAATTTTAACCAACAGTGATAAGCAATGGTTTTTTTTTTTTTTTTTTTTTTAAATCAGACCCGGTCAAAGTCCAGACTTACTAATGTATCCTAACGGCTTCTCGGTTAGACACACTAATGCAGACCTGGTTCGCTAAGACCAACGCTCTGATACCACATGTCATAACCCGTCCTTAACCATAAGAACGTGTTAGATAACGTATGATTTCATTGCGAGGTATTGACCTCTATATGCGACATTTTTTTTAAAAAGGAAAACTGCATATATTATACATTACAAACCAAACCATTATTTTTGTTACAAGCTTTAGACAATAAAAAGATGATTATCGTTTAACGATAATCTTCGACTTACAAACTTTACAAATGATAATAACAACACGATTTCTAGCATATTTTACAACACACGTCCTCGGATATGCAGTTTTATTTTTGACACAAATATGAGTACGCATGATCCTGCTTAGATTCAACATAATGCAGAGGAAGCTTTAATTATCACCTGAGAATAAACATGTTTAAAAACGTCAACATAAAGTTGGTGAGATATAGGTTTAGTGCGCAGCAATATATATATGTAGACCACAAGATTTCGTATATAAACATTTCAATAAAAATATTCTAAGTGGTTGAGCACTTGGTAACCATACTTAACATTTTCACGTCGCATATTCCCTTTAATATGAAATCTTACTACACCGTACCAAGTGTAGTCACAAAACGAAGTACTGTGCAACCGTTGAATACTGGTCGTCCAGTCCGGTTGGGGTTGTCAGGCCCGATAGATCTATCTTTAGGATTCGCGCCTACCGTACATAGACAAGTAGTTTAATGTTACCAAGCTAAGGGTATATTTCTGGTTTAAACCCACATAGAATTAGTTTTAGTACTTGTGCCTATTTCGTAAAACATTTATAAAACAGCGCATGTATTCTCAGCCCAAAAATATATAAAAGGGAGCAAATGAAACTCACTCTTGTCTTGATGATATATATATTTTAACTCGGTCTTCCGGTTGATATCACGAACCTATCCATATATAATATATCAATATGTTTTCATTTTAAAACAAACGTTATATATATATACTTGTTATACTTTTAATACTTTGAATATTTCCTTAGTCCGAAGTTAGCAGTCCGAGGTTAGCAATTCAATTTTAATGGTTCATTTTTAGATGTTTAATATACCCGCAATGAATAAATACAACCCCCAACGAAATAAATAAAACTCCCGTAAAACCCCATCATAAATGTATTGGTCGAGATTAATCTTGACCCATGGTACCGGTGTTGTCAAATGACGTGTTGCGTACAATCATGGGATCTTATGATTAATCTTCTCGTGTTGCTTACGGGTGATCCTGAACCATATGAAATTGAATTATGAGTACATATATATAAAATATCATGTTATCTTAGAAGTATGTGATTTTATGTAAATTTTTCCAATGAATCCCGAAGTTGAAATTGTCTAGGATAACCAATTTTGTTTCGGTCATAGTTTCTTCGTTACAAATCCGTTTTCGTTGATTCAAATTGCCATCTTCTTGGATTGAGTTCTTCTTTAAGACTATGAACTGTAAATACCTTGGTTTGTATTCAAAATCATACGGCATAAGTGAAACATTAGTGAAACATATGAAGTTAAACATTTTTGTTACAACAAAATCATTTAATGACCATTTTTCCAAAAATACTTATACTTTGAAAAACCAAGTTTTACCTTGTTAAATTAACATATAAATAAGTTATGTTACATGTCTTGAAGTATTTTAAAAGTTAAGTTAGAAGGATCTATTTAGTTTGCAAACAAGTTTGAAAACATTCAAACTATGTTCTTGTTGTTAAACTTTTATACCACAAAATATGATAGCTATATATATATGAATCGAATAAGGTTATGAACATAGATTCTACCTCAAGTTCCTTGGATGAAGTTGCTGTAAAAGAGAAGTAAGAAACTAGAATCAAAAGGGTGATAGAAGTGTATGAAAGATTGGAAGTAAGTTGGTGTTCTTGGAGGGTTTTCTTGAAGTGTTTTTGTATGGTTTTCTTATGGTGTTTTAGTATGGTTTTTGAAGCTAGATCTTTATGGAACTTTGCTGGATTGTTATGGAGTTTAGAGAGTAAGAAAGAGTGTGTGTTTTTAGTTAAGAGATTGAAGTAAAAATGAATCAAAAATGATGATACATATATACTCCTAAAAATGTGATCTTTAAGGATAACATGACAAAATTCTAGTTTGTATTTTTGTAATTAGTCTTGCAATGATTCAAAAGTAATTACCTTATACATAAGGCATGAATAAGGGCTGGTTAGGTGGTGATTTGATGTGTATATACCAATAGTAAATACGTATAGAAGCTTGGTATGATACGAGTACAAATACTCTAGGTATACGTATAGAAATTTTGTGAAAAATGGAATGAGGATTCAAATATAGCTATCTTTTGTGAATACACTTATATGATTTTATGTATTTAAGTTCTTAAAAGTGATTAAATACATTACTTATACAATATATGTATAAACATTATAGTCTTAAGTATTTAAGTCAAATAACGTTACGTATTGTTATCGTTTTGAAAACTTAAGTTAGTAGTTTCAAAATACACATATAACTTGTTGTTATTAATACAAAATGAGATATTAAAACATTTATTAATCATGTTAAATATGTATATATACATTTATATACACAAACGTATAATTATCATATATTGTATAGTTCGTGATATCATCGGTCAAACTAGACGGTCAAACGTTGTGTAAAACTCTTTTCGGAAATATAAGTCTCGACAATTTGGATTGCTTATCATGTTGGCAAGGTTTAATTTATGTAAATATTAATCTCATAAGTATAGAACGATCGGAAAAGTGCGGGTCGTTACACCTTTTGATTGATCTTATCAAATTTTCACATTACTCTACAAGGTGTTTGGATCACGGTTCTTCTTATTCTCCGTTTAAGGATGAAACTTACTATTAAGTTCGTTGATAGAAACTCTTACACCACTTCGGATTCCAGTTTTATAAAAATTGTTGGAAAGTCCTTGCGCTCATAAAATTTTCCCTCTTATGGTTGGACATGGCCGAAACACGGACCGATAAATCAATTTTTTTGGGGTACACTCGGTGGTCACCCTATTGTAGAAAAGGCGCTATGTGGGTTTCTACCCCAACTGTTGTTATAGTGGGTATCATGGATATATATTTCACTAGACCGTTTGAGGAGTTTCTACTCTCAATATTCGCTGTCAACCACAACACCCTCGTAAACATCAATCCTAGGATTCAATACTTTGAGGTGCACGAAATTATTTTTGGAGATTCATCTCACCTGGAGGCGGCCATTATTTATAACCCATGATTCGCGTTCTTTTCATCCGCACATAAATTTAAGAATATGGATGAATCCTAGACTTCCTCGCTCATTGTACAAGGAAGTTCACTCTCGTTGAATTATCACACCTTTCATACGTCTTCCTTTCGGAAATATAATGAAAATTTACTTTGGAGTCCATGATCCTCGTTAACTCCTTTGAGAGAATTGCCTTAAATATCTATGCCACCGATGTGACTACTCCATATTTATTTCTTCCTTCATTATTGCAACTTTATTTCATCCGGCCCAGTTCGTCCCCTTGGGGAGCTCCCGTTTTGTTCGTTGAGAAGAAAGATGGTTCATTTCGTTTGTGTATTGATTATCGTGAATTGAACGAGCTTACTGTTAAAAACCGTTACCCTCTTCCGAGAATTGATGATCTGTTCGATCAACTTCAAGGTTCGTCCGATTATTATAAGATTGATCTTCGTTCCGGTTATCACCAATTACGCGCTAAAGAAACTGATATTCTGAAAACTGCTTTCCGCACCCGTTACGGTCACTTTGAATTTCTTGTTATGCCGTTCGGATTGACAAATGCACCTGCTGTGTTTATGGACCTCATGAACCGTGTGTGAAGACCCTATCTGGACATATTCGTTATTGTTTTTATCGACGACATCCTTATTTATTCTAAGAGTGATGAAGAACACGAAGAATATTTGAAGTTGGTGCTTGATTTATTGAGAAAAGAAGAGTTGTACGCTAAGTTCTCTAAGTGTAATTTCTGATTAAGAGAAGTTCAATTCCTTGGATATATTGTTAGTAAACAAGGAATACTAGTTGATCCCGCCAAGATTGAGGCAATTGAAAAGTGGAAAATTCCGAAAACTCCTACTCAGATTCGCCAGTTTCTAGGATTAGCAGGCTATTATAGAAGGTTCATTCAAGATTTTTCACGAGTAGCGAAACCTCTGACTGCTTTAACGCATAAGGGGAAGAAGTACGAGTGGAAGAGTGAACAAGAGTCTGCTTTCCAAACTCTGAAGAAGAAGTTAACTTCTGCACCGATATTATCACTACCTGAGGGTAATGATGATTTTGTTATCTATTGTGATGCTTCGTGTCAAGACTTTGGTTGTGTTTTGATGCAACGAAAGAAAGTTATTGCGTACGCGTCACGTCAGTTGAAGATTCACGAGCAGAATTACGTAACCCATGATTTAGAGTTGAGAGCTATTGTGTTTGCGCTTAAGATTTGCAGACATTATCTATATGGGGTCAAAGGTACATTGTACACTGATCACAAAAGTCTTCAACATATTCTTGATCAGAAACAGTTAAATATGAGGCAACGAAGATGGGTTGAGACGTTAAATGATTATGATTGCGAACTTTTATATCATTCGGGAAAGGCAAATGATGTGGCTGATGCATTAAGTCGTAAAGAAAGGGCTGAACCTCGAAGGTTTAGGGCCTTGAATATGACAAATCAAACAAACCTCGCTAGGCAGATCCTTGAGGCACAATAAGAAGCCTTGAAGGAGGAAAATTATGTAGCGGGAAGGTCCGAGGCTTGAGTAAACAGTTAGAGGTACAAACTGATGGTACTCGGTATTTTGCGGGATGCCTTTGGGTTCCGAAGTTTGGTGATCTACGAAAACTTGTTTTAGATGAGGCTCATAAGTCTAGGTACTCTATTCATCCTGGTTCAGGAAAGATGTATCATGATCTTAAGAAGCTGTATTGGTGGCCTAATTTGAAAGCTGATGTGGCTACGTATGTGGCTAAGTGTTTGACCTGCGCTAAGGTTAAAGCTGAACATCAGAAACCGTCTGGACTTTTGGTGCAACCTGAAATTCCCGAGTGGAAGTGGGAAGGTATTACGATGGACTTTATTATGAAGTTACCGAGAGTTGTGGGTGGTTATGATACCATTTGGGTGATTCTTGACCGACTCACTAAGTCAACTCACTTTTTGTCGATTAAGGAAACGGATTCGATGGAGAAGATCACTCGTTTGTATTTGAAGGAGATTGTTTCTAGACATGGTGTTCCTGTACCTATTATTTCAGACTTTTTTTTTTTTTTTTTTTTTTTGAAAGGCAATGTTAGTGGTTAGCTCACGAAGTTAATTCACGAACCTATTATTTCAGACTGAGACAGTCAATTTATATCGAGGTTTTGGCAACCCTTTACAGGAAGCTTTGGGAATTAAATTGGATATGAGCACCGCTTATCATCCGCAGACGGATGGTCAGAGTGAAAGGACCATTCAAACTTTGGAAGACATGTTACGAGCATGCGTGATTGATTTTGGTAATGGGTGGGATAGATACTTTCCATTGGCTGAATTTTCTTATAATAATAGTTATCATGGAAGTATTGAAGCTGCACCGTTTGAAGCTCTGTATGGTAGAAAGTGTAGGTCTCCTATCTGTTGGAATGAGGTTGGGGATGCTCAACTCACAGGCCCAGAAGTTATTCATGAGACTACCGAGAAAATCGTACAGATTAAAGAAAGATTGAGAACCGCCAGAAATCGGCAAAAGAGTTATGCCAATAAGTGAAGGAACGATATTGAATTTCCGGTCAGTAACCGTGTTATGTTAAAGGTTTCACCTTGAAAGGGTGTGATACGTTTTGGTAAAAGGGGAAAGTTGAGTCCTCGTCTTGTTGGACCATTTGAGATTATCGAAAGAATTGAACCCGTGGCTTATCGTTCGAAATTGCCACAAGAGCTTAGCGCTTTTCATAACGTTTTCGTGTATCGAATTTGAAGAAGTGTTTGGTCGAGGTCAATGAAACCATTCTTCTTGATGAACTTCATGTTGATAAACAACTTCATTTTATTGAGGAACCTGTCGAGATTATGGATCGAGAGGTTAAGACTCTTAAGCAGAGTAGAATTCCTATTGTTCGAGTTAGATGGAACGCCAGGCACGATCCCGAGTTCACTTGGGAACGTGAAGGTCAGATGAGGCAGAAGTACCCGCATTTGTTCCCAAATGATGAGAAAACCCCTGCACCTGCTTAAATTTCGGGACGAAATTTCCGTAACGGGAAGGTACTGTAACGACCCTACTTTTTCCGTTATCTTTTTCCGTTAATTATTTAACGACCGTTAACTGTTAGTGTGCCACGTCATTTCCATGACCTATATTATTATTTTTGTAATAATATATATATAATAATTATTATGTGTTATGTGGATATATGTATTCATATTTTAAATTATACGTTTCTACGTTCCGCGGATTTCCATCCGGCAAATCTTTTCGGTTTTTAAACCAACGGTCGAGCTTTCGGGATTTTTAAATCCTAAATATCTTAAATATGATATTTTAAGGTCATATTATTAATAGGTGTATTTATATTTATTTTTCGTCACGCGTTTGTTATCTTTCCGGATTTTTAATCGCGTAAGTGTGTTTTCGCGTTTCGGGTTTCGTTCGGGCTTTCGGGCCATCAGGAAATCCACATTTAACAAAGATGGGCCAAGTGGGACCCACCCCACTCAACCCATCGGCCGAATCAATGGGAGGGAGTAATACTCCCTTGATTTTTCATTTTGTAATTATTTTGTAATTCATCAAAAATACCAAAAACCTAAATTCTATTTTTTTTCTCTCAAACCCTCTCCCCCCCCTCTCCCTTGTGCCGTCACCATCCACCACCAACATCACCATCATCATCTAAAATTGTAACTTGGATCAAGGAGTAATTAGTACCAACGCGTTCCTCTCTTCGTTCTCTACGCGATCATATTCTTTGTTTCTCGAATAGGGTATAAACCCTAACCCTAGCTTTTTGAATTTTCAATTATTTTACTGATTTTATATGTTATATGATTAGTATGATGTGTATAAGTTATTGTATTGTTGTTTGAATGCGTAGAATTACTCGTTTGCGTATGATTTCGGTTTGTAAATTTTGGACAGCAGTTTGATTCGTATATTCTGACTATATAACTGATATGAATGTTAAAATAAAGTACATAAATGAGTTCCTCTCATCAAGACATTAATTTTAGACTCCGGATTCATGTCGTTTCGATTCCCGGAGCCCTAGATATGCTTAATTTGGTTTTTGTTAAAGATTGAAAGGTGTTCTTGGCATGAACAAGGTTGGGTCCGACTTTGTGACCATCCTTGGTGTCTTTAGGGTGCCTCATTTGGTTAGGACTGATGGTGAGACGAATATTCATGTTCGGGTCACCTAAATCCGAGCCACGGTTCACCCGTTTTGCCCGAATTACTGTTTTGAGTAAAATGATTTTTCCCAATTGATGTCATGGCTGATATCCACGACCTAGGGACTGTTCTTGGAGTGTTCTTGAGTTCATAAATGTGTCGGGTGGTTTGAGTAGGTGAAGTTACATATGTGGCTTGCCCGAAACCGACACCCGGGGCTCAAGATACGACCCGGCGAACTTTTAAACTTAAAACTTATGGTTAATGATTAAACTTATGATAAAATTTATGGAATTCATTATTAATTAATTACTTATGATAAAAGAGGTAATTATTATTATTTAAAACATATGATATAAATATTTATTATATCATTTAATTATTAATTATAATTTAATTAACCTTTTAATTAAACTTATGATTAGTAATACTTTTATTATTAAAAGAAAATACTTATGATAAGTATTAAATTTGTTTTTGAGAAATTATTAAAAGACTTATAATAAATATTAAATAATTATTTAATTATTATAAGACTTAATTATTATTTAATTATGACTTAATTATTAAATACTTATGATTTAATAATTTTAATTAGAAACTTATGATATGATTAATAATTCATTATTAATTAATAATACTTATGATATGATTTAAAATTTATTATAAATTAATAATATTTATATTATGATGGATATTTAATTAATTAATTAAATACTTATGTTATACTAATTATAACATTTCAACTTATATTAACTTTAATAATTCATTTTATTTAATTAAACTTATGTTAAGACATTATTATACACTTTTGACTTTAAATAACATTATAACCTATGTTATTATTATAACTTACACTTTTAAAATTAATGTTGACTAGGTTTGACCAAGGTTGACTTTTGAGTTGACTTTCGGTTGACTTTGACTTTCAGTTGACTTATGTTGACTTTCTAAATAAGGAAACTTTCCTAACTTCAAAACTTTCTAAAAATAGAACTTTCTAAATTTGGAAACTTTCCAAAAATAGAAACTTTCCAAAAATAGAAACTTTCCTAAAATAGAAACTTTCCAAAAATGGAAACCTGCTAAAAATAGAAACTTTCTAAAAATAGAAAGTGTGTGTCCTTATGCTGTTCCAATCAAACCGATGCTTGCTGAGTAATGTTCTATGCCTACTTGCAACATGTACAATAGCTATCATACTAAGACTTGGCCTAAGTTAGTTATTTATTTCGACCTGCTTTATTTATAGGTCGGCGTTGTGATCTTTCTTGATCACTTTACTTTACTTGCTGTTCGCGTGTTTGTGAGATTTCTCCAGTTGCTATTTAAGGTGAGTTATAGTCCCATTTTTCTATTTTAAATCTTTTGGGATGAGAATACATGCAATTTATTTATATTTTGGACACAAGTGGAAGTTGGTTTAAATTATTCATTGTGAGTTGAACAAAAATATTCCCTAGTCTGGTAACTGTAATCACTGGTTTCTACTGGTGAACGCGAATCCTATGGATAGATCTATCGGGTTTGACAACCCCATTTCGAGCTAGTCGCGCTAGCAATTTATAATCGGAATGTTTAGTACTTCGTATTTTGTTGTAGATACACTTGTTCGGTGTATATTATTTATTGTGTTTGGCAAGGGTAAATAAATGGTTAAGTGGTTACCAGGTGGCTCACAGAAAATGGAATAATGTTTTATTATATGTTTTCTAGCATATAATTTGGTGGTTCAAAAAGGAGTTTTTATGTTTTCAAACATAAATTTTTATTGTTTAAATTAAATATTGTTTGCAATATTAAACCTATAATTCACTCAACATTTTTGTTGACAGTTACTCGCATGTTTTATTCTCAGGTTCATGATTAATTGCTTCCGCTGTGCTTAGAGAGACTGCATATTTATGATGGCAGCTTTTGTTAAACATTAACTTGCATTCTATTTTATTACATTAAAAAGTGGTTGTTTGTTGACTTTATTTTGGTCAACTTTTGGTTAAAGTATTATTGTATAGTTTTTCTAAACTTATACATTTTAGTAGATTTCCTTTATAGGAAATCATTTTTAAATAAAGAATGCAAGGTTGTTTTATTAAATTCATATAGAGTTTCGATCAAGCTGTGGGACCAAGTGACGGAGCCGTTAAGTGTTTTGACGGAGTCGTCACAGTTGGTATCAGAGCTCTGGTTGTAGGGAATTAGGCTGCATTGATGTCGTTACCCGGGTCAATAGGGTGCATTAGTGAGTCTAGTCTACAGCCCGGCCTATTATATATTATTATATGTGATTATTTGTGTCGTGTTGGTATGTATATTGTTATCATACATACATTTCTATTATGTTCTGAATCCGGGAGGAACTCCCATTCCGATTTAAACGTATTCTCCGACTCATGCGAGTTCATCTTTTAAAGGAACACCTCGGTTAGTGAAACCGAGGGGGTGTCATTCTTGACTTCTGGAATTCTCGACATTTCTATGTCATAATTAGTGTTTATTGATATAACGTTTAAGTTACATTACGTGTTCTAGAATTCTCGGCATTTCTATGTCATCTATTATGGTTATGTATATAACGTTTGAGTTATATTACGCGAGATGTCATTCTTGACTTCTAAATGCTCGGCATTTCAATGTCAGCTATTATGTTTAGTGTAAGACCCGATTATTTATAAGTGTACATATGTGTATATAAGTGTAATGTACGGTACTTGAAACGGGGTTCTGTTGCGTGTATTTAAAATACAAAAGGAGCTGAACTGGCAGGGTTGCGCGCCGCGCGGCCTTGTGGCGCGCCGCGCCAACTGTCTGTGACAGATTCCTTTCTTTTTTTAAATTAGATATTTTGGGGGTATTTTGGTAAATTCACATCAAGGCCGAGTTTAATGCTTGGTTCAGTAGTTTGGGAGCTCATTTACTCCCTTGTTCACCAACCTTATCACCTCCCAATTTATTTTAGTGAGAGAGTGAGTTCTAGAGAGGGAAAGCTCACTTTGAAGAGGAAGAAGAGGGTTTCTTGCTAAAGCCCAAGTTCTAAAGTTGTTCATCTCGTCAATTGCTACATTTTGATAGTTGTGGTATGCCTTAACTTTCAATTCTTGTTTTGTTTTCGTGTATGGGTTAGGGTTTGTGTTGAAGATGAACACTAAGACCCATTTGTAGGTAAATTGGGTGTTCTTGGGTAAATTGGGGCATGTAGACTCAATTATGTGTAAGCTAGGGTTTTAAAGGTATTAATTGTTGTTATGAAACCCTAATTGGCTAATAATTTGCTAGAACACCTTAGGGAAGTGTAAATGGGTGTGATTTGGGTATAAATGACCCAAAATGAGTGTATTGACTTTTATTGAGTCAAACGGGTCAAAATGGACCAAGATTGGTTAACGTTAGTGTTTTGTGTTAAAATCTAGTGATTTAAAGTGTATGAAGGCCTTGAGTGCCAAGAGTTAGGGTTTTTGGTAAGAATGACCCAAATTAGGGTTAAGTGTCAAAATGGGTCAAGATGACCTAGGATGATGTGTGTTATGAGTTTAGGCCAAGTCGATTGATTGATTATATGCTTGTGAAATAGGTACGTTACCTCGGAATTCAAGCTTGGTTTAGTAATCACCGACGGCATAAGGTGAGTGGAATAATTATGCGTATGTGTATATAATGTATTTATTTGTGTTGCATGAATGTGGCATTGTCGCGTTGTTAAGACACCACATGGTATAGAAGTGGATGTCGCGTTGTTTAAGACACCACAATGTATTGGGGTGGATGTCGCGTTGTTTAAGACACCACCCATCGTATTGAATGGCATGTGAAATCGTCGCGTTGTTTAAGACGCCACATTGGAAAGGGTGAGTGAGTCGCGTTGTTTAAGACATCACCCGGGGGGATTAGTGACTACGCGTTGGTTAAGTAGCACTAACGGATGTTATGAACTCCAACGGGCTCTTAAGCACCGTTTCCCTTGTTCGAATTGGTTAACCAAGGTTATGTGATTTATGTGTTGAAAGTATTTAATCATGAAATATATGCTATTGTATTACTAGCTATTGTGGTATTGCGGTTATTGGTATATGCTTAATATTGTAGCATGCTTGATGAATTGTTAAACTCGAATATGAAGTTGTGTAAGTGATGCGAGTAAGTAGATTATATATGTATATGTATAATTATTTTGCTCACTAAGCTTTGCTTACCCTCTCGTTGTTTACCTTTTTATAGGTTCGTGTGTGGATAAGGGTAAGGGCATTACCTTGGATTGAGTTTCCCGCTTCGATGATTAGGAAGCACTTTTGGGTTATGGCTTGGAGTTTGACCGAGACTTGGGTAGTTTAACCCCAAACACCATGCTCGTGTGTCGTTTGGCAATTAAACCTTTTGTGGTCGAAACTCTAATTTGTATTAAACATTGTATTTTAAACTTAGTGGCGTTTTGGGCATGTGTGGGCCCCACTTTGTAAAACTCGCTCAAACCTTAGTTATGTGCTAGTTTTACATATATGAATGTATGGTTAAAAGCGTTTTGGCTGAAAATGTCGGGAACTAGTCAAACATTTTCGTTAAATAGACTTCCGGGGACAGCGGGCTGTCCAGGCGATTTGGCGCGCCGCGCGGCCACCTGGCGCGCCGCGCAGCTGGCCTGCACCAGAAAATTTTTTTTGTTTGCAATTTCGTCGGGTTTGGTCGGTTACGGTTTGGGTTGTTACAAGTGGTATCAGAGCTTGGTCTAAGGGATTTAGGTGACTTGAGATAGGCGCCTAGACTTAGACTTTTGTGTGCGTATTGTGCGGGACTTGTAGGACTTTGGGTCGGACCGGGTCTTGGTTAGCGCATAGGTTTATATGAACTAATCATGCGTTATTGTTTGTGTTGTATAGCAATCATCGAGCGAAATGAACGTTGTACTAGCGAGTTAACGCGACGAGCTCGCGTAGTAATGATTAGCTACCCTTACTACGGGTGCAAATCGTGTCAAGCAAGCGATGTACGACGATTGTCAAGCGAGATGGAGTGGTATGGTGTATATGTATATATGTGTCATGTCTTTAGTTTCGTTGTTTAATCTTTCCGTTTTATAGAATGAAGATGAGAAACGGACACGACACCGATATTGGGGGCACGAGCGAGGACCCCGAGTTCACGGCCAAGGTTGAGGCCATCTTTCAACGCCAAAAGGCGGAGTTTCGCGAAGATGTTAAGAAGATGTTTCTCGAGACAATTGACGAACAAGTCGTCACTTTGGTTAAGGAGCAAATTAAGATTGCTCTTCAAGAAGAAAATGGGGGAAGGCGTGACTTTTTCTTCAAGAACTTTAGGGATGCTCAACCTCCTACTTTTGAGGGCGATCGGGACCCACTCAAGAGTGCCCGATTCATCTCCGATATGGAGGGGGCCTTCCGTACTTGTGAGTGTCCACCCGACAAGAAGACTAGGTATGGTTGTAGCATGTTAAGGGGTGACGCGAAATTGTGGTGGGATGCTAAGATCCAACTTTATAGTGAAGAACAATGTATGGACTTCACTTGGGATGAATTTAAAGCGGAGTTCTTCGATGAGTACCGAACTTCGGCCGATCTTACAAGGCTTAAGGACGAGTTACGCACCTTAAGGCAAGGGTCGATGGACTTGAACACTCTCAAATCCGTGTTCTTGTCCAAGACGCAATTTTGCCCGGAGTATGTCGGGAATGATAAAATGTTGAAAGAAGATTTCTATCGAACCTTGAATGACAGTTATCAAGAAAAGATTAGCGTAAATGTGGTAAAGAGCTTCGATGAGTTGTTTAATATGGCGAAAGGGTTTGAAGCGATTGTGTTGAGGAAGAGAAAGTTTGAAGGTTCTAGTCATTCAAATTTTTCAAGCAAGAAGTCAAACTTTTCAAAGAAGGGTGCAACTGAGAGTGTCGGAAGTGTCAAGAAGAGTGCGCCGGGAGAGTTTCGTTATACTTGCCATAATTGTGGGCGAAAGGGACATATGGCCCGTGATTGCACCAATCCCTCTACTACACCCAAGTTTACTTGTTTCAATTGCGGTAAAGAAGGGCACAAACGGCCCGAGTGTCCCGAGTTGCGTAATGATAATGCTAAGCGGATAGAGAAGGCAGCGGGTACGGCTAGGGGTCGTAACTACTTGATGTCTAATGAAGAAGCTAAACAATCCAATGAAGTCGTTTCAGGTACTTTCATGGTTAATTCTAATCCGGCTCGAATACTTTTTGATAGTGGTGCTAATTTGTCTTTCGTATCTCCAAGATTTGTGCCTAAGTTAAATGAACCGCTAGTAAAGTTGAGTCGTCCGGTAGAAGTTGAAATAGCGGATGGCAAGACGGCGCTAGTGGTTGATGTGTGTAAAAATTGCAATGTTGTGTTTGGCGCCGAAAGTTTCGAAATTGATCTTATTCCGATGACTTTGGGTGATTTTGATGTTGTCGTTGGTATGGATTGGCTCGATCGTTATAGAGCCGATATTGCATGCCACGACAAGTTTATTCGTGTAAAGACCCCAAGTGGGGGAGAGATGATTATTCATGGTGACAAACGAAGGAGATCGGTGCCGATATGCACTTTTGCTCGGGCACGACGTCACGTTGTTACCGGTGGTATGGCTTTCCTTGCTCATGTTGTCGACACTCGTAATGAGCCACCACCAATTCGTGAAATTCCGGTAGTTAATGAGTTTGAAGATGTCTTTCCGGATGAGTTACCGGGTGTCCCGGCGGAAAGACAAGTCGAATTTCGCATCGAGTTAGTTCCGGGGGCTACCCCCATTGCTAAAACTCCTTATCATTTAGCACCAACGGAGATGCAAGAGTTATTGAATCAAATTCAAGAATTGCTCGAGAAGGGTTTTATCCGACCGAGTGCTTCGCCATGGGGCGCTCCGGTCTTATTTGTGAAGAAGAAAGACGGTAGTATGCGTATGTGCATTGATTACCGTGAGTTGAATAAAGTGACGATCAAGAATCGTTATCCACTACCTAGGATCGACGATTTGTTTGATCAACTTCAAGGCGCAACGTATTTCTCTAAGATCGACCTACGGTCCGGCTATCACCAAATGTGGGTCCGTGAGGAAGATATTGAGAAAACGGCTTTCCGAACGCGTTACGGGCATTATGAATTTGTAGTTATGCCCTTCGGTCTTACGAATGCACCGGCGGCATTCATGGATCTTATGAACCGGGTGTGCCAACCTATGTTGGACAAGTCGGTTATTGTATTCATTGACGACATACTAGTCTACTCGAAAAGTATGCACGAACATGAACGTCACTTGCGTGAAGTTTTGAAGACGCTAAGAAAAGAGAAGTTGTATGCAAAGTTCTCTAAATGTGAATTTTGGCTAAGGGAGGTTCAATTCCTTGGTCACATTGTGAACGAAAGCGGTATCCAAGTGGATCCGGGGAAGATTGAGACGGTGAAGAGTTGGGGACGACCGACTACGCCCACGGAGATCCGAAGTTTTCTCGGATTGGCCGGTTATTATCGTCGGTTTATCCAAGACTTTTCTAAGATTGCTTCTCCATTAACAAAGTTGACGAGGAAGAGTGCTAAGTTCAATTGGGAAAACGAGCAAGAAATTGCTTTTCAATTATTGAAAGAGAAGTTGTGTCAAGCTCCGGTGTTAGTGTTACCGGAAGGCGTCGAAGACATGGTGGTTTATTGTGATGCTTCCTTAAATGGGCTCGGGTGCGTTCTTATGCAGAGGGGTAAAGTCATTGCTTATGCCTCTCGGCAATTAAAGGAACACGAAACGAGGTACCCGACTCACGATCTTGAAATGGCGGCGGCTGTGCATGCGTTGAAAATTTGGCGCCACTACTTGTATGGTGTCAAGTGTACGATATATTCGGATCATAAGAATTTGAAACACCTTTTTACTCAAAGGGATTTGAATTATCGTCAACGTAGATGGATGGATGTGGTGAAAGATTATGATTGTGAGATACTTTACCATCCGGGTAAGGCGAATGTGGTCGCGGATGCGTTAAGTCGAAAGACTCAACATCCGGCAATACGTATAACATCGTTACGTTTGATTATCACTAACGACTTTCTTGAAAAGATGGTTGAAGACCAAATAGAGGCTTATGTTCACGATAAGCACACGGAACGAATTGTGGGCCAATCGGAGTTTATTACTATGGGTCCGCGGGGTTTGTTGTCCTTTCAAGGAAGGGTGTGGGTGCCTAAGACGGGTGATTACCGACGGGTGCTACTCGATGAAGCACATAAGTCGAAATATTCCATTCATCCGGGCGCGACGAAAATGTATCATGACTTGAAGAAAGATTATTGGTGGCCGGGCATGAAACGCGATGTTGTAAAATACGTCGAACGATGTGTTACTTGTTTGCAAGTTAAAGCCGAGCATCAAAAGCCGTATGGTAAGTTGCAACCGTTAGAAATCCCGAAGTGGAAATGGGAGCACATTACCATGGATTTCATCACTAAGTTACCTAAGACGGCGAGAACTCAATATGATTCGATTTGGGTGATCGTGGACCGGTTGACGAAAAGTGCCTTGTTTCTTCCCATTAAAGAAGCAATATCGTCGGAGGCCTTGGCTAAGTTGTTTATCAAGGAAGTGGTCTCGCGACATGGCGTTCCTATATCTATTATTTCGGATCGAGATACCCGTTTTACATCTCGATTTTGGGAAAAGTTTCATGAAGATATGGGTACACAATTAAAGTTGAGCACGGCGTATCATCCTCAAACGGACGGTCAAACCGAGCGTACGAATCAAACTTTGGAAGATATGCTACGGGCGTGCATCATTGATTTTGGTGGTAGTTGGGATGAGCATTTACCCTTGGTGGAATTCTCATACAATAATAGTTTTCATACTAGTATCGGGATGCCACCTTACGAGATGCTTTATGGCCGAAGGTGTCGAACTCCCATTTGTTGGGGAGAAGTGGGTCAAAGAGAAATCGGAAGTACCGATTTGGTTTTAGAGACGAATAACAAGATTGATATTATTCGGGAGCATTTGAAAAAGGCTCAAGATAGGCAAAAGTCGTATGCCGATAAACGTAGACGAACGATCGAATTCCAAGAGGGCGACATGGTTATGCTTAAGGTTTCGCCATGGAAGGGTATTATTCGATTTCGAAAACGGGGAAAGTTAGGTCCTCGGTTTATTGGACCGTTTAAAGTCTTAGCTCGTGTTGGTGAAGTTGCATATCGATTGGAACTGCCCGAAGAGCTTGCGGGGATCCATAACACGTTTCATGTTTCTCACCTCCGTAAGTGCCTTGCGGATGATTCTTCATGGATGCCTTTAGATGAAATTGAGCTAAACAATAAGTTGGAGTATGTTGAAGAGCCAATTGCAATACTTGATGAAAAGGTCAAGAGGTTGAGGCATAAGGAGGTTAGGACTTTTAAAGTTCAATGGCGGCGGAATAAGGGTTCCGAGTTCACTTGGGAACCTGAAGAGTTTGTGCTGGTTTATCTTCCCGCTTGTCATGCGGCATGGATTGCGAGGTCGCAATCCGAATAAGTGGGGAAGAGTTGTAAGACCCGATTATTTATAAGTGTACATATGTGTATATAAGTGTAATGTACGGTACTTGAAACGGGGTTCTGTTGCGTGTATTTAAAATACAAAAGGAGCTGAACTGGCAGGGTTGCGCGCCGCGCGGCCTTGTGGCGCGCCGCGCCAACTGTCTGTGACAGATTCCTTTCTTTTTTTAAATTAGATATTTTGGGGGTATTTTGGTAAATTCACATCAAGGCCGAGTTTAATGCTTGGTTCAGTAGTTTGGGAGCTCATTTACTCCCTTGTTCACCAACCTTATCACCTCCCAATTTATTTTAGTGAGAGAGTGAGTTCTAGAGAGGGAAAGCTCACTTTGAAGAGGAAGAAGAGGGTTTCTTGCTAAAGCCCAAGTTCTAAAGTTGTTCATCTCGTCAATTGCTACATTTTGATAGTTGTGGTATGCCTTAACTTTCAATTCTTGTTTTGTTTTCGTGTATGGGTTAGGGTTTGTGTTGAAGATGAACACTAAGACCCATTTGTAGGTAAATTGGGTGTTCTTGGGTAAATTGGGGCATGTAGACTCAATTATGTGTAAGCTAGGGTTTTAAAGGTATTAATTGTTGTTATGAAACCCTAATTGGCTAATAATTTGCTAGAACACCTTAGGGAAGTGTAAATGGGTGTGATTTGGGTATAAATGACCCAAAATGAGTGTATTGACTTTTATTGAGTCAAACGGGTCAAAATGGACCAAGATTGGTTAACGTTAGTGTTTTGTGTTAAAATCTAGTGATTTAAAGTGTATGAAGGCCTTGAGTGCCAAGAGTTAGGGTTTTTGGTAAGAATGACCCAAATTAGGGTTAAGTGTCAAAATGGGTCAAGATGACCTAGGATGATGTGTGTTATGAGTTTAGGCCAAGTCGATTGATTGATTATATGCTTGTGAAATAGGTACGTTACCTCGGAATTCAAGCTTGGTTTAGTAATCACCGACGGCATAAGGTGAGTGGAATAATTATGCGTATGTGTATATAATGTATTTATTTGTGTTGCATGAATGTGGCATTGTCGCGTTGTTAAGACACCACATGGTATAGAAGTGGATGTCGCGTTGTTTAAGACACCACAATGTATTGGGGTGGATGTCGCGTTGTTTAAGACACCACCCATCGTATTGAATGGCATGTGAAATCGTCGCGTTGTTTAAGACGCCACATTGGAAAGGGTGAGTGAGTCGCGTTGTTTAAGACATCACCCGGGGGGATTAGTGACTACGCGTTGGTTAAGTAGCACTAACGGATGTTATGAACTCCAACGGGCTCTTAAGCACCGTTTCCCTTGTTCGAATTGGTTAACCAAGGTTATGTGATTTATGTGTTGAAAGTATTTAATCATGAAATATATGCTATTGTATTACTAGCTATTGTGGTATTGCGGTTATTGGTATATGCTTAATATTGTAGCATGCTTGATGAATTGTTAAACTCGAATATGAAGTTGTGTAAGTGATGCGAGTAAGTAGATTATATATGTATATGTATAATTATTTTGCTCACTAAGCTTTGCTTACCCTCTCGTTGTTTACCTTTTTATAGGTTCGTGTGTGGATAAGGGTAAGGGCATTACCTTGGATTGAGTTTCCCGCTTCGATGATTAGGAAGCACTTTTGGGTTATGGCTTGGAGTTTGACCGAGACTTGGGTAGTTTAACCCCAAACACCATGCTCGTGTGTCGTTTGGCAATTAAACCTTTTGTGGTCGTAACTCTAATTTGTATTAAACATTGTATTTTAAACTTAGTGGCGTTTTGGGCATGTGTGGGCCCCACTTTGTAAAACTCGCTCAAACCTTAGTTATGTGCTAGTTTTACATATATGAATGTATGGTTAAAAGCGTTTTGGCTGAAAATGTCGGGAACTAGTCAAACATTTTCGTTAAATAGACTTCCGGGGACAGCGGGCTGTCCAGGCGATTTGGCGCGCCGCGCGGCCACCTGGCGCGCCGCGCAGCTGGCCTGCACCAGAAAATTTTTTTTGTTTGCAATTTCGTCGGGTTTGGTCGGTTACGGTTTGGGTTGTTACATTTAGGTATATAACATTTTTGTTATATTACGTGCATTTGTGCCGTTGTGCCTATGTGCTTTGGTTGTTGAAACGGAAAACGTCATTCTTACTTTTAGAGATTCTTGGTACTTCAAAGACATTTTTATGTCATCGTTACTCCTATTCATTACTTTCGATGTCTTTGTCTCTTGTGCTATCCTTAGCACATTGTTAAGAAATTATTTTAGGGAAATTGTGTTGAAATTCGAGGTTGACCGCGTGTCCTGACCTCATGTAGTGCTATTGGAATGGAACTATGACTTAGTGAAATATAATGGCGTCAGGCCAACGTGATTATATTACGTTAATTCATAAAGAAGTCCCAATATTGTGACATGAGGAACAGAAAGCGAGTCAAAGAAAATTTGTACACCACTCATTCGGAAATTCTAACGTTATTACATGAGTAAGGAAGATACTCATTATCTTATTTGTTGATATGCGAGAGACTCATCTTAACCGAACTACCTACCCCATGTTTTATCATTTATAACTCGCTTGTTAGTGACAGCTTCGCACGTGAATAGTTTTGACCCAAGGACTTGTGTTCTGATAAAAGTCAAGACATTATTTAACTCATTGGTTTTCATAACCTCGTAACATTTGTTGGTCAAATGTCGCACGACGATTCAATTCATTTACTCGATCTTTCACGATCTTACTTCAACTTGTAACCTCTGAAATACAGATACACTGTTTATCATCGGGAGTTGTACACGTTTGTTTAATTGGGCAGTTCTCACGGATTTATGGGTGAATAGAAGTAATAAAATATTTTATCATGTATACAATTTATAAAATCGTATATGTACGTATAGATTCAAATGAATAAGTTTACCTTAACTTATTTTGATTAGTACATACTAAATTATGCCTTCAAAATTATTTTAAAACCACACCTTTATTGAGTTGTTTAATTAAGTCAGATTATTTTATATAAAATGGTACACATTGTACATACTTCTAAATTACTAAGAACTTCATTCCGTTTATGTTGTCACATCAAACGTTTAAAGCTTTTTCAAAACCCCTTTTGATTGATCTTATCAAATTTTCACATTACTCTACAAGGTGTTTGGATCACGGTTCTTCTTATTCTCCGTTTAAGGATGAAACTTACTATTAAGTTCGTTGATAGAAACTCTTACACCACTTCGGATTCCAGTTTTATAAAAATTGTTGGAAAGTCCTTGCGCTCATAAAATTTTCCCTCTTATGGTTGGACATGGCCGAAACACGGACCGATAAATCAATTTTTTTGGGGTACACTCGGTGGTCACCCTATTGTAGAAAAGGCGCTATGTGGGTTTCTACCCCAACTGTTGTTATAGTGGGTATCATGGATATATATTTCACTAGACCGTTTGAGGAGTTTCTACTCTCAATATTCGCTGTCAACCACAACACCCTCGTAAACATCAATCCTAGGATTCAATACTTTGAGGTGCACGAAATTATTTTTGGAGATTCATCTCACCTGGAGGCGGCCATTATTTATAACCCATGATTCGCGTTCTTTTCATCCGCACATAAATTTAAGAATATGGATGAATCCTAGACTTCCTCGCTCATTGTACAAGGAAGTTCACTCTCGTTGAATTATCACACCTTTCATACGTCTTCCTTTCGGAAATATAATGAAAATTTACTTTGGAGTCCATGATCCTCGTTAACTCCTTTGAGAGAATTGCCTTAAATATCTATGCCACCGATGTGACTACTCCATATTTATTTCTTCCTTCATTATTGCAACTTTATTTCATCCGGCCCAGTTCGTCCCCTTGGGGAGCTCCCGTTTTGTTCGTTGAGAAGAAAGATGGTTCATTTCGTTTGTGTATTGATTATCGTGAATTGAACGAGCTTAATGTTAAAAACCGTTACCCTCTTCCGAGAATTGATGATCTGTTCGATCAACTTCAAGGTTCGTCCGATTATTATAAGATTGATCTTCGTTCCGGTTATCACCAATTACGCGCTAAAGAAACTGATATTCTGAAAACTGCTTTCCGCACCCGTTACGGTCACTTTGAATTTCTTGTTATGCCGTTCGGATTGACAAATGCACCTGCTGTGTTTATGGACCTCATGAACCGTGTGTGCAGACCCTATCTGGACATATTCGTTATTGTTTTTATCGACGACATCCTTATTTATTCTAAGAGTGATGAAGAACACGAAGAATATTTGAAGTTGGTGCTTGATTTATTGAGAAAAGAAGAGTTGTACGCTAAGTTCTCTAAGTGTAATTTCTGATTAAGAGAAGTTCAATTCCTTGGATATATTGTTAGTAAACAAGGAATACTAGTTGATCCCGCCAAGATTGAGGCAATTGAAAAGTGGAAAATTCCGAAAACTCCTACTCAGATTCGCCAGTTTCTAGGATTAGCAGGCTATTATAGAAGGTTCATTCAAGATTTTTCACGAGTAGCGAAACCTCTGACTGCTTTAACGCATAAGGGGAAGAAGTACGAGTGGAAGAGTGAACAAGAGTCTGCTTTCCAAACTCTGAAGAAGAAGTTAACTTCTGCACCGATATTATCACTACCTGAGGGTAATGATGATTTTGTTATCTATTGTGATGCTTCGTGTCAAGACTTTGGTTGTGTTTTGATGCAACGAAAGAAAGTTATTGCGTACGCGTCACGTCAGTTGAAGATTCACGAGCAGAATTACGTAACCCATGATTTAGAGTTGAGAGCTATTGTGTTTGCGCTTAAGATTTGCAGACATTATCTATATGGGGTCAAAGGTACATTGTACACTGATCACAAAAGTCTTCAACATATTCTTGATCAGAAACAGTTAAATATGAGGCAACGAAGATGGGTTGAGACGTTAAATGATTATGATTGCGAACTTTTATATCATTCGGGAAAGGCAAATGATGTGGCTGATGCATTAAGTCGTAAAGAAAGGGCTGAACCTCGCAGGTTTAGGGCCTTGAATATGACAAATCAAACAAACCTCGCTAGGCAGATCCTTGAGGCACAATAAGAAGCCTTGAAGGAGGAAAATTATGTAGCGGGAAGGTCCGAGGCTTGAGTAAACAGTTAGAGGTACAAACTGATGGTACTCGGTATTTTGCGGGATGCCTTTGGGTTCCGAAGTTTGGTGATCTACGAAAACTTGTTTTAGATGAGGCTCATAAGTCTAGGTACTCTATTCATCCTGGTTCAGGAAAGATGTATCATGATCTTAAGAAGCTGTATTGGTGGCCTAATTTGAAAGCTGATGTGGCTACGTATGTGGCTAAGTGTTTGACCTGCGCTAAGGTTAAAGCTGAACATCAGAAACCGTCTGGACTTTTGGTGCAACCTGAAATTCCCGAGTGGAAGTGGGAAGGTATTACGATGGACTTTATTATGAAGTTACCGAGAGTTGTGGGTGGTTATGATACCATTTGGGTGATTCTTGACCGACTCACTAAGTCAACTCACTTTTTGTCGATTAAGGAAACGGATTCGATGGAGAAGATCACTCGTTTGTATTTGAAGGAGATTGTTTCTAGACATGGTGTTCCTGTACCTATTATTTCAGACTGAGACAGTCAATTTATATCGAGGTTTTGGCAACCCTTTACAGGAAGCTTTGGGAATTAAATTGGATATGAGCACCGCTTATCATCCGCAGACGGATGGTCAGAGTGAAAGGACCATTCAAACTTTGGAAGACATGTTACGAGCATGCGTGATTGATTTTGGTAATGGGTGGGATAGATACTTTCCATTGGCTGAATTTTCTTATAATAATAGTTATCATGGAAGTATTGAAGCTGCACCGTTTGAAGCTCTGTATGGTAGAAAGTGTAGGTCTCCTATCTGTTGGAATGAGGTTGGGGATGCTCAACTCACAGGCCCAGAAGTTATTCATGAGACTACCGAGAAAATCGTACAGATTAAAGAAAGATTGAGAACCGCCAGAAATCGGCAAAAGAGTTATGCCAATAAGTGAAGGAACGATATTGAATTTCCGGTCAGTAACCGTGTTATGTTAAAGGTTTCACCTTGAAAGGGTGTGATACGTTTTGGTAAAAGGGGAAAGTTGAGTCCTCGTCTTGTTGGACCATTTGAGATTATCGAAAGAATTGAACCCGTGGCTTATCGTTCGAAATTGCCACAAGAGCTTAGCGCTTTTCATAACGTTTTCGTGTATCGAATTTGAAGAAGTGTTTGGTCGAGGTCAATGAAACCATTCTTCTTGATGAACTTCATGTTGATAAACAACTTCATTTTATTGAGGAACCTGTCGAGATTATGGATCGAGAGGTTAAGACTCTTAAGCAGAGTAGAATTCCTATTGTTCGAGTTAGATGGAACGCCAGGCACGATCCCGAGTTCACTTGGGAACGTGAAGGTCAGATGAGGCAGAAGTACCCGCATTTGTTCCCAAATGATGAGAAAACCCCTGCACCTGCTTAAATTTCGGGACGAAATTTCCGTAACGGGAAGGTACTGTAACGACCCTACTTTTTCCGTTATCTTTTTCCGTTAATTATTTAACGACCGTTAACTGTTAGTGTGCCACGTCATTTCCATGACCTATATTATTATTTTTGTAATAATATATATATAATAATTATTATGTGTTATGTGGATATATGTATTCATATTTTAAATTATACGTTTCTACGTTCCGCGGATTTCCATCCGGCAAATCTTTTCGGTTTTTAAACCAACGGTCGAGCTTTCGGGATTTTTAAATCCTAAATATCTTAAATATGATATTTTAAGGTCATATTATTAATAGGTGTATTTATATTTATTTTTCGTCGCGCGTTTGTTATCTTTCCGGATTTTTAATCGCGTAAGTGTGTTTTCGCGTTTCGGGTTTCGTTCGGGCTTTCGGGCCATCAGGAAATCCACATTTAACAAAGATGGGCCAAGTGGGACCCACCCCACTCAACCCATCGGCCGAATCAATGGGAGGGAGTAATACTCCCTTGATTTTTCATTTTGTAATTATTTTGTAATTCATCAAAAATACCAAAAACCTAAATTCTATTTTTTTTCTCTCAAACCCTCTCCCCCCCCTCTCCCTTGTGCCGTCACCATCCACCACCAACATCACCATCATCATCTAAAATTGTAACTTGGATCAAGGAGTAATTAGTACCAACGCGTTCCTCTCTTCGTTCTCTACGCGATCATATTCTTTGTTTCTCGAATAGGGTATAAACCCTAACCCTAGCTTTTTGAATTTTCAATTATTTTACTGATTTTATATGTTATATGATTAGTATGATGTGTATAAGTTATTGTATTGTTGTTTGAATGCGTAGAATTACTCGTTTGCGTATGATTTCGGTTTGTAAATTTTGGACAGCAGTTTGATTCGTATATTCTGACTATATAACTGATATGAATGTTAAAATAAAGTACATAAATGAGTTCCTCTCATCAAGACATTAATTTTAGACTCCGGATTCATGTCGTTTCGATTCCCGGAGCCCTAGATATGCTTAATTTGGTTTTTGTTAAAGATTGAAAGGTGTTCTTGGCATGAACAAGGTTGGGTCCGACTTTGTGACCATCCTTGGTGTCTTTAGGGTGCCTCATTTGGTTAGGACTGATGGTGAGACGAATATTCATGTTCGGGTCACCTAAATCCGAGCCACGGTTCACCCGTTTTGCCCGAATTACTGTTTTGAGTAAAATGATTTTTCCCAATTGATGTCATGGCTGATATCCACGACCTAGGGACTGTTCTTGGAGTGTTCTTGAGTTCATAAATGTGTCGGGTGGTTTGAGTAGGTGAAGTTACATATGTGGCTTGCCCGAAACCGACACCCGGGGCTCAAGATACGACCCGGCGAACTTTTAAACTTAAAACTTATGGTTAATGATTAAACTTATGATAAAATTTATGGAATTCATTATTAATTAATTACTTATGATAAAAGAGGTAATTATTATTATTTAAAACATATGATATAAATATTTATTATATCATTTAATTATTAATTATAATTTAATTAACCTTTTAATTAAACTTATGATTAGTAATACTTTTATTATTAAAAGAAAATACTTATGATAAGTATTAAATTTGTTTTTGAGAAATTATTAAAAGACTTATAATAAATATTAAATAATTATTTAATTATTATAAGACTTAATTATTATTTAATTATGACTTAATTATTAAATACTTATGATTTAATAATTTTAATTAGAAACTTATGATATGATTAATAATTCATTATTAATTAATAATACTTATGATATGATTTAAAATTTATTATAAATTAATAATATTTATATTATGATGGATATTTAATTAATTAATTAAATACTTATGTTATACTAATTATAACATTTCAACTTATATTAACTTTAATAATTCATTTTATTTAATTAAACTTATGTTAAGACATTATTATACACTTTTGACTTTAAATAACATTATAACCTATGTTATTATTATAACTTACACTTTTAAAATTAATGTTGACTAGGTTTGACCAAGGTTGACTTTTGAGTTGACTTTCGGTTGACTTTGACTTTCAGTTGACTTATGTTGACTTTCTAAATAAGGAAACTTTCCTAACTTCAAAACTTTCTAAAAATAGAACTTTCTAAATTTGGAAACTTTCCAAAAATAGAAACTTTCCAAAAATAGAAACTTTCCTAAAATAGAAACTTTCCAAAAATGGAAACCTGCTAAAAATAGAAACTTTCTAAAAATAGAAAGTGTGTGTCCTTATGCTGTTCCAATCAAACCGATGCTTGCTGAGTAATGTTCTATGCCTACTTGCAACATGTACAATAGCTATCATACTAAGACTTGGCCTAAGTTAGTTATTTATTTCGACCTGCTTTATTTATAGGTCGGCGTTGTGATCTTTCTTGATCACTTTACTTTACTTGCTGTTCGCGTGTTTGTGAGATTTCTCCAGTTGCTATTTAAGGTGAGTTATAGTCCCATTTTTCTATTTTAAATCTTTTGGGATGAGAATACATGCAATTTATTTATATTTTGGACACAAGTGGAAGTTGGTTTAAATTATTCATTGTGAGTTGAACAAAAATATTCCCTAGTCTGGTAACTGTAATCACTGGTTTCTACTGGTGAACGCGAATCCTATGGATAGATCTATCGGGTTTGACAACCCCATTTCGAGCTAGTCGCGCTAGCAATTTATAATCGGAATGTTTAGTACTTCGTATTTTGTTGTAGATACACTTGTTCGGTGTATATTATTTATTGTGTTTGGCAAGGGTAAATAAATGGTTAAGTGGTTACCAGGTGGCTCACAGAAAATGGAATAATGTTTTATTATATGTTTTCTAGCATATAATTTGGTGGTTCAAAAAGGAGTTTTTATGTTTTCAAACATAAATTTTTATTGTTTAAATTAAATATTGTTTGCAATATTAAACCTATAATTCACTCAACATTTTTGTTGACAGTTACTCGCATGTTTTATTCTCAGGTTCATGATTAATTGCTTCCGCTGTGCTTAGAGAGACTGCATATTTATGATGGCAGCTTTTGTTAAACATTAACTTGCATTCTATTTTATTACATTAAAAAGTGGTTGTTTGTTGACTTTATTTTGGTCAACTTTTGGTTAAAGTATTATTGTATAGTTTTTCTAAACTTATACATTTTAGTAGATTTCCTTTATAGGAAATCATTTTTAAATAAAGAATGCAAGGTTGTTTTATTAAATTCATATAGAGTTTCGATCAAGCTGTGGGACCAAGTGACGGAGCCGTTAAGTGTTTTGACGGAGTCGTCACAAATATGCCCCTTTTGCTTGGTAGCCTAAGAATTAGTAAACCGATCTACTAATTGACGCGAATCCTAAAGATAGATCTATTGGGCCTAACGAACCCCATCCAAATTACCGGATGCTTTATTACTTCGAATTTGTTTTTATCATGTCCGAAGGATTTTCCGGAATGATAGGGGATATTCTTATATGCATCTTGTTAATGCCGGTTACCAGGTGTTCACCATATGAATGATTTTTATCTCTATGTATGGGATGTATATTGAAATATGAAATCTTGTGGTCTATTATTATGATTTGATAAATATAAAGGTTAAACCTATAACTCACCAACATTTTTGTTTACGTTTAAAGCATGTTTATTCTCAGGTGATTATTAAGAGCTTCCACTGTTGCATGCTAATATATGGACAAGATTTGGTGTCAGTATGTTTGTATAATATTGTTTAAAACTGCATTCGAGATTTACTTTGTTGTAACATATTAATATTGTAAACCAATATGTATTGGTAGTGTGTAAGTGTGATATTTTTAGATTATCATTTCTGGATAATCTAGGTGGTGTCCTTTTAACCTTGTCGATAAAATAAAGGTTATGGTTTGTTTTAAAAACGAATGCAGTCTTTGAAAAACGTCTCATATAGAGGTCAAAAACCTCGCAACGAAATCAATTAATATGGAACGTTTATAATCAATATGAACGGGACATTTCAGTTGGTATCCGAGCGTTGGTCTTAAAGAACCAGAATTTTTGCATTGGTGTGTCTTACCGGGTTTGTTAGGATGCATTAGTGAGTCTGGACTTCGATCGTGTTTTTCTTCAAAAACGATTGCTTAACATTTTTTGTTGGAAACTATATATTATTAACATGTAAATATTATGTGATATATTAATCTCTTAACGTGTTTGATATTGTATGATAGATGTCTACCTCTAGTACAAATCCCATCGACTCACCTAATAATAATGAAGAGTCGAGTATATTTTGGGAAGAATCACAAATTTCCGAAGAGGAACCAAAAGAGGAGGAACCGGAAGAGGAGGAACCGGAAGAAGAGGAACCAGAAGAGGAGGAACCGGAAGAGAAGGAACCGGAATAAGAAGAGGTTCCGAAGGAAGAAATATTGATACCTACAGTAAATCGATTAAATAAAAAAAATCCTCAACCAACGGACCAAAGTTAAAAATGGTCAATGGTGTTTTTGCCGAGGAAGCAAAATATTGGGAAGATTACCAATTTTCTGATGAATCGGATCCCGATGAGGATTCCGATGATGTTATAGAAATTACCTCGACCCAATTTAATAAAGCAACAGAAAATAATAAGGGAAAAGGTATAAAAATAGAGAAACCTGATTCCAACCCCGATGAACTTTATATGTATCGGCAACGTCCGTATTTCCTAAAATGTAACAATAACCCGGGAACCTCTAAACCACCGGGTTTTTCTAAACCATTGTGGAAAACGACGGCTCGTATTAGAGGAACATCATATATCCCCAGAAAATTAGGAAAACGAACCAAGTCCGAAGAAGATGAAACCAGTGATTCAGATTAGAGGGTTGTAATCATGTTGTGTATTATGTATTGTAGCGTGCTTATACTTTTATGTTCTATGTAAAAATTGCTTGTATTGTTTGTTAATTATCTTTTACGAATCTAATCCTTGTCTATTTTACAGTATAAAAACAAAATGGACGTTAAGGGTAGACAACCGAATATTTTAGAAGACCTACCAGAGGATATGATTGAGGAAATCTTGTCTAGAGTCGGTCAGAATTCATCAGCACATTTAGTTATGGCGAAATTAACTTGTCAAACATTTGAAAGACTTTTCAGAAATGCCTTAGTTTATAAAAGGCTTTCCTTTGATAGGTGAGGTATATCACATTGGGGAGACCGTAAGTTACACCGTGTTTTCTTTAAAGCGTTAAATGCGGGGAACCCAAATGCAATTTTACGCTACGGGTTAAGAACCTATTTTGACTCAACATATCCCAACATAGGATTTCGTGAGTTAGAAAGAGCTTCTAACATGCAACATAAAGAAGCATGTTATACTTACGGGTTAGTGATGTTCGCTTCTTACCAAAGTGAGAAAAAGAACATCGGGTTACAACTTTTAAATAAAACCTTCCCACAAGTGACGGATTCAGTAGTTGGGGTGAGAAACAAGGTTTTTAGATTATTACGGGGCTGTTGGACATTACAAAACCCTCGTACTTTTGATGACATTACAACATGCTGTCTAGTCAATGGTCATAACGGTTACTTTCCACAAGATCAAGGATGAGAAGTCGTCTTAGTAAAACCTGAATGCATGACTTGTTTCTGGACTTATGAATTACGTGTCTTTATTTCTTTTGCTGAACAGCTTGCGTATTAACTAGAATTGCCTTTATAGCTTCCAAGTAGCAAGGTTATTATGTGCTATATTTCATCCTATATGTATAACAGTGGTATTGTAATTTTGTAAAATATTGTATATATTTTGAATGCGAAATTTTATTATAATTAGTTTTTTTATATAGAATTGTAGTAGTTGAATTGTATATTAGCTACTAAGTATGAACTTAACGGGTAGGTACTACCCGAATTAAAACTATAAAACGCTAATATGAAGAAAAAGCTTTTATAAATGAGTTCATACTATGCTACGAAATACTATTGACTACTCTTAAAATTCTATATGATTAACTTAATTCTTTTGGACTATTTTTGAAGGAAATGGCACCGACGACTCGTCAGAATTTGAACATGAGCGAGGAAGACTTCCGTATTTTCCTTGCAGCAAACATAGCTGCAGTACAGGCTGCAATGCAAAATAACAATAACTCTAGATCTAGCAGTGAAACTAATTTCACAAGAAATCGTGTAGGATGCTCCTACAAAGAATTCACTGCCTGCAAACCTTTGGAATTTGATGGAACCGAAGGACCAATTGGATTGAAACAGTGGACCGAGAAGGTCGAATCAATGTTTGCCATAAGTAAGTGTACTGAAGAGGACAAAGTTAAGTACGCTACGCATACCTTCACAGGTACTGCGTTAACGTGGTGGAACACCTATCTTGAACAGGTAGGACATGAAAGGACCCGTTCATATACATTATAAACGATTCACAATAGTTGATTACATTGCGAGGTATTTGACCTCTATATGATACATTTTACAAACATTGCATTCGTTTTTAAAAGACAAAATTTCTTTACATCGAAAATTGACAGGCATGCATACCATTTCATAATATCCACTATCCAACTATAAATTGATTTAATAATAATCTTTGATGAACTCAATGACTCGAATACAACGTTCTTCGAAATATGCTATGAAAGACTCCAAGTAATATCTTTAAAATGAGTAAATGCACAGCGGAAGATTTCTTTAACACCTGAGAATAAACATGCTTTAAAGTGTCAACTAAAAGGTTGGTGAGTTCATTAGTTTATCATAATCATTTATTTCCATCATTTTAATAGACCACAAGAATTTCATTTCCAGTTCTCATAAATATACGTCCCATGCATAGAGACAAAAATAATCATTCATATGGTGAACACCTGGTAACCGACATTAACTAGATACATATAAGAATATCCCCTATCATTCCGGGATCCTCCTTCGGACATGATATAAATTTCGAAGTACTAAAGCATCCGGTACTTTGGATGGGGTTTGTTAGGCCCAATAGATCTATCTTTAGCATCCGGTACTTTGGATGGGGTTTGTTAGGCCTAAAGGGGCATATTCGATTTCGATAATTCAACCATAGAATGTAGTTTCAATTTCTTGTGTCTATTTCGTCAAACATTTATAAAAGCGCATGTATTCTAAGTCCCAAAAATATAAAGGGTAAAAAGGAAAATGAAACTCACCATACTGTATTTCGTAGTAAAAACACATATAACGTCATTGAACAAGTGCAAGGTTGGCCTCGGATTTACGAACCTAAATTAATTATATATAATTATGTGTTGGTCAATATTTGTCTAACAAATTAGGCCAAGTCATAGTGTACCACAATCCTAATGCTCGAGACTAATATGCAAAAGTCAAAAAAGTAAATTTGACTCAAAATAATTTTCAAAAATCTATACATGATTAATATATAGTTTAAATATAGTCGTTTTATATTTTTAAATATTTTTAAAAGATTTATTAGAGTAAATAATATAATTTATTTATTAATAAATAAAATTTTATATTAAATTTATATAATTTAATATACTTTTATATATATTAAGTAATAAAATTTATAGAGTTCATTTAATATCATAAAGATAATATGATAGGTATTATTAAAGTAAGTTATTACACGTAGTAAAATATGTTTGTATCACATATTTATTTGATAAAATAATATCTATAATGATAGTAAGTAAAAGTTGTATTATTTTGTAATAATAATTATTATTATAAAAATATCAATATTTATAATTACTAAGATGACATTATGATAAAACGATAATTCTAATTATGATAACTTTAATATTTACGATAATTTTTAATATTATCTTTAAAATAATAATTCTATTTAAAATAATAATAATAATGATATTTTATAGTAACAATGACATTTCTATTAAAATGATAATTTTTATTAAAATGATAGTTTTAATACTAACAATATTTTTAATAATAATAGTAATGATAAAAATAATAAGAACGATAATTTTATCTAAATCAATATCTTATAATATTTTAATTTCATCATGATACTCCTACTCATTATTTCCTAATCGTTTCGTTTAATAGCTTTTAATCGTCTTTTATATCGTGTTCATAATAATGATAATAATAGTAATCAAAATAATTAGGTGTTACAAATATTTGTTTTAATTACACTAATATTAATAATGATAGTTACTATAACATTTTTAACGATAATACTAATAATTATCTTAATGATAATATAGTAATAATAATAATAACAATGACAATATCCATTTTTAAATAATGATATATATATTAATAATGATAATAATAATAATAATACTAATAATAATAATAATAATAATAATTGGATAATAATAATAATACTAATTATAACTTTAAAGATAATAATGATAGTAATAATAAAAAAAATAACAATTTTTAATGATAAATCCCTTTTATTGATAAAGATAATAATAATGATAATAATAAGATAAAACTAGAACGACGATAAAAACGACGATAATAATAATCATTTTTAATAAAAATATCGAAAATTCAATTGATTATAACTTCTAATCCGTTCATCAAAACCATTCGATATCTAAAGGAAAAGTCCTTAATTTTTCACTAGCTTTCCAAGGACATGCATATCTTATACCTTATCTCAACCGCAAGTGTAACTAATTCAATATTCAACCTAACCTGTCTAAGGGCAATATCAAAAGTACAAGCATGCATAATCCTAAATATTCGAGCACTAGTCAGGGATACACTATTAGTATGTAAAAGTTAAATTATGAGTACTCACGTATCAATATTGAGATTCAATATTGCAGGAAAGTTACGTAGACGCAACGGAAATGATAAACACTATATTGACCTCACGAGCATACCCATGAACCATACTTAATCACCTCCATAGCTATAACCCATAATTTCCTTAATCCTATCCTACTCGAAAAACAATTTCGAAATCACTCGGACAGCACTCCGTCGTAATATTTTATGTATACTAATAATATCTTGAAATAATACGGAGTAAATATATATATGTAAATCGATTGAGAGAGTTTAGAGAAAAATATTTTCAAGTTTCTATGAAATAATGAAACCTATTGAATTCTATTTATAATAGATTTTTGAATTATTAAAGTGAATTATTAAAGTATAAATTATTAAAGTGAATTATTAAAGTATGAATTATTAAAGTGAATTATTAAAGTATGAATTATTAAAGTGAATTATTAAAGTATGAATTATTAAAGTGAATTATTAAAGTATGAATTATTAAAGTGAATTATTAAAGTTAAAGTAAAGTAAAAATAAAGTAAAGGTAAAGTTTAAGTATAGTAAAAGTATAAAACTATGTACGTATAATACGCGTATAAATATATATAATATTAATTTAAATCGTTATATATATTTAATAAAATAAAATATAAATATCGTTATCTTTATCATACTAGTTAAGTAATGAGTTGTCAAAAGTGGTTCTAGATATTTATAAAAGTTATATACATTTTAATAATAAAGTTCTTTTTAAACTGAAAACGTTTTTGTACGTTTGAAACTAAATAGATCAATCGAGTCTTTATGAGATTCAATCTTCCACTATCCTTTGTCTAGTTCTCAATGATTGACAGTTTGTTCTTATTTATAAATCACTTTACCATTTTCCGAATATTGTTAAAACGGAAAGATTTCTCAAATCAACGTGGGCCTTTCAACAGAGACTTGTAATCATAATTCAATATATCTGATAATTCAATCATTTGATCTTATCTTCTAATTCCATTGATAAATATTTTGAAACAGATACAATCATATAAAGTATTTAATCTAATATTTTGTTTACGTTTCAAGTTATAATATATATACACATATACATATATAATCATATTCATTTAATGGTTCGTGAATTGTTGGAACTTGGTCGAGGTTGAATGAATGTATGAACATAGCTTAAAATTCTTGCAATTTAACTTAACAAATATTGCTTATCGTGTCGGAAACATATAAAGATTAAAGTTTAAATTTGGTTGGAAATTTCCGGGTTGTCACAGTACCTACCCGTTAAAGAAATTTTGTCCCGAAATTTGAGTGGAAAGGTCGTGAATGATAATAAGTATGTTTTCATGATGCATACGGGCTGAAAATTAGAGTTTTATCATCAACGAATAATTTGGATAAACAATCCATTTATATGAAGAGTACGAATGAAGCTAACATAGAAGAGTGAAATGAGTAAGTGTAGATTCATCTTATCATTTGACGTAGATATGATTGATTTCCAGATTTCAAGGGATTTGAAGAAAATCTTCTTAATAAGATTTGACTTTCCGGTAATCAAGGGAATTAGGATCCGCTTTAAATGCGATCGTCCATTTTAATTGTTCTGTCGGAGATTTTCTTATAAATTCACATCCTTCGTTTCCTTACAATTCACACCTTCTGTTGATGCATTTTATGCAAGTCCTTAGACATCTACCCACGTCCATTGCAGGTACAACAGTTTACAGGCCACCATGATTGCTCGTTATTATCCTATTCGTGTTTGTATGTGGTTACAGGAATTGCAGGAACGAGATTTAGATGTTTGACTATGTTAGACTTAGTCAGACGTACGAGTGAAGCCTCACTAGTATAGCTAACAGGCTCATACGCACGGTTGATGCTGAGCTAAGTCAAAATTACAACCTAAATGAGAAGACACGAGTGAGTGATCTCCCATACGACTGATGAAGCCAACTCGTACGTGTGATGAATGAATCGTATGGGTGAGTCAACAACAGGGGTATATAAAGTCTTATGTTCTTCATTTTAGGTTAAGCCTCTCATTTGTTACACACACTCAGATCTAGTGAGCTCCTCTGATTCTCTCTCAGTCCAAATCACCCAGGTGGTGAATAATAGCTCTAGGTGTTGATCAAATCACACTTGCTTTAGTTGTGGTTTGACTAAATTAATCAAAAAAACTTAACCTATTCACTAGAGGGTTTGATTCACTTATTCCGCTATTGTGTGAGTTAAATCTGTTGATTTCTAAGTTCCTAGTCATGTTTCATCACCTTCTATTCTTTCCCCCTCAACTCATATTTTAAAGTATTCATCAATATGCTCCATCCAGTTCTGATTCTCGATATACTTCTAACTTTCATATCGGTCATTCTTCTTTTTCATCTATCGCCAGAAGAATCTATTTACTTCTACTATACTCTTGGGTTTATAGTGTTTCTAGTTCTCCCGTGTCTTTATATTGCTATATGCATCGATATATATGGTTTATAATTTCTGGTTTGTCGTTGAGATTTATATGTTCCCTTATATTTCAAAGTCTCTGCTTCTGTCTTCTATAATCATTATCATTCACAGTTAATGCTCTCTTTTATTTGCTGCAATTTATACCCCAATTTCTATTTCGGAGTTTTGTCTTTTCGTTTCTTCTTCTTGCGATTAAGCACCGCTTGTAATGGTCCAGAATTCACAGATATGAATTTCGGAATGAACATTGTTAATGTTCTAGGAAAGAAATTGTGATGGCACGATCTTGACTTGTCAAATTACTAGAATACCTTAGAAAAGGCCGAATCATCAAGAAATATTTTCTTGATATTTTAGAGGTTAAATAGAATACAAAAGTCGTATAACATGGCACATGATGATGTTATGATCTGTGAATCATCACGTTCCATTTAGAAACTCAGCATGACTTACTGTAATATAATCACATTGATCAAGTGTCATTATATTATACTAATTCATGCTTCAGTTCCCAACATTACTTCAAAATATTCCTATTTTAAACTTGAATGTTTCAGAATTTTGAAACTAAAATAGTTTCTTTTATGATGTAATACAGATAGCGCGAAGAGGTAAATGATTTCAAATAAGAAAAATTAAGAAAATATCTTCAGAAATATGGAGGATATTTATAATGAAAGATATGATGATATTTTAGAATTTCTAATATCAGAGGATGATGAAGAATATTGTCCGCAGGGGTTTAGAGTCAGGAGCAAGGTATTCGTTAATGACTTCAGCAGGTACTGAATCATTTGGATCCTTTAAATTCAGGTTCAGTCTTTGTAATTTGTCCACGGCCTCCTTCCTACTTTGCTCAATCCGTTTTCCAGTTCCAAAACTTCTCTTTTTCTGCGCTTTGCTAACACACTTCATCATTATCATCCAGCTTTTACCGTTTAAAGTCGTTTATAGTTTTAGTTTTTGCTGCTTCATCAGCATTTTTTTTTCCATTTTCTGAGAACCAATTCGTAGTTCGTAGTGTTTTTCAGAAACTTCACATTCAAATTAAGTCCAGAAGATAGACGTTATATATACACATATAACTGTTGGCGTAGACATCCTGTGAGATTTCAAAATACTGATTGCTAATTCCCAATGATTCGTATGGCAATTCTCATTACAAGATGCGAATGAGTAAATGATAGGGTTTCAATGAATAATTATAATGACTTTTTGGAGAGGCTAAAGTCAAAGGGTAATGAAGTTGTTGGTACATCTGCTAATAATGTGGTGGAATGTAAAAGGTTCCCTGGTAACGAAGGTGTATATCTCAAGGTTATAATAAGGTTAGTCTGACTGAAAATTTGAAGTTGACTTGCTGGAGCTGTGACAAAACTGGCTACTTTGAATAGGAGCCGCAAAGTTATTTTTGCTAATAAATGCCAAAGAATCTGACGCGGATACGTTGTTTAAACTTTTACTTTGGTTTCAAGAGTTTTTCGGGTACATAACTGTGGGTAACATGTGGTTGGATCATCATCTCGATTGCTCATCATTCGAAGTGTCTTCAGAAATTTTCGAAGGGTTTGAACACAGATTGTAATCGTTAACATACATTTGATGTTCTAACACAGTTTTGAAGTCAAAATATAGCTTGTGAAAGATGTAAGGATCTAAGAGTGATGATTTTGGTCATATCTCAAGTTGAATTTTGAGATTTCAAAATCAGAATATGTAATTAAATTTTGAATGAGTATGGTTGTTTTGATTTCTGTAAAAGAATGTATATTGTTGTGAAAGTAGGGAGTATAATGGATGATTTGCTGAATCAGATTCGAAGAATGTAACATATTAATTGTGAATTTATATATCTCTCGGGTATTACCTACCCGTTAAAAAAAATTTCACAATTAATATTTTGTACAAAAGAATTTTATTACAGTCTTTATGAAAATATATATATGTATATTTTCTTCAGATGTAACATAGATTTAATGAGTTAATGTTAAATTAAACTCATTTGATTTACGGTTGAAACTAGAATTGAATAATCCCTAAAGGCTTAAAAAAGTACATAACTTTTACGCAGTATTTCTTTAATGACATTGAAATTATTAATCAATACTTCGTTATTTGTTGATGTATGATGTTCGGTTCGTGGAATTCTTGTGAATTTCTCAAAGTACGAATGATGTTATCTGAAAAGTTTCGGGTACATCGATGATGAAAGTGTAAAATCAAATATATACTTGATTTATTATGAATTGGAATTTGTTGAATTGCGACAGAGATCGTAGTTAACGCTGGTTAAGTTGCGGCCGAAGGACGTACATTATTGCATATTTGTAATGTGAATTAACCGAGTAGTTAAGATTCACACACAATAGCTTAGCACGGAAAGATTTATTTCAATATATATATATATATATATATATATATATATATATATATATATATATATATATATATATATATATATATATATATATATATATATATATATAATATACATATAATTTCTTCAGAGGGAATGAGTTAATTCTTCATAAATCATTGATACAATATACACGTTATTGATTCGTAATGATGTCCACAGTGATTCTTGAACTAACGGAGTTTGTGATGTTATCGGTGTTTTTGATTCGGATGTTGACTGTACTGACGATGCTGGTAACGCTGACGGTACTGTTGATGCTGTTGGTAAAGCAAGTTTAGCTTGTTAATCACACACCATTTTTGTCAGGGTTTCTACTCTTCCTTCTATCATTTTGGTTCGCTTACCTGATTTATGGTTAGGGCTAGATTAGATAATCTCTAAGACTTTAGAGATTACATAATCGCCGCGGAATGTTTTTCCAATGAAGTTATGAATTAATACTTCTTCAGTTATTGTTGTTGGTACTCCTTGGTATCTATGGTGCGTATGACGTTGATGCTCGTGGGACAGATTATGAAGTTGAGGTTTACAACGCGGTTGTGGTTGGAGGTGGTAATGGTACTGTTGGCGTTGATGATGGTGGTACTGGTTATGCTGCTGATGCTGCTGCCGGTGTTTGTAATCTCTGCACCATATTCTCCAAAGCCACTACCCGAGCGCGAAGCTTGTTGACTTCTTCTATTACACCGGGGTGATTGTCGGTTCGGACGAGCGGATAAATAAAATATAAAATTTGATGTAATATATAATCGTGACAAGATACTCTGGAAATGAGCGAGAAAATGGTATTTCAGATAGGTTCGCCGGTAAGTGCTTCAGGTTCTTCGTCAAGAGGGCAATGTGGTGGATGGAAGGGATCACCTTCTTCTTGTCTCCAATGATTGAGGAGGCTACGAACCCATCCCCAATTCATCCAGAATAGGTGATGACTGATTGGTTGATCTATTCCGGTCACACTGCTTTCGGAGCTTGAATGAGATTCCATTTCGGAATCTGAGTGACTTGAACTGATGACGAATTCTATTTCGTACGATTGGATAAAGGATTTTTTTTTCCGATATGAAATGATTTTGACTAACGGATGGTATTCTAATTACATAGAATATATATATATATATATATATATATATATATATATATATATATATATATATATATATATATATATATATATATATATATATATATATATATATAGATCAAAAAATTTCGTATATTACGGAGGACTTTGCGGGATATGTCAGGCAAAGTTTAAAGTAACAGATACGATAAGATATGATTTAGCAGATATGCTAAGATTTGAATTTTTGTCTATACACTATTTATGCAATCAATGCAGCAAGACGTGTCTTAGACTAAAAATGATAAGCAAAACTTTTGATATGCAGACACGGTCGAAGTCCAGACTCACTAATGCATCCTATCGACTTATCAGTTAGACACACTAATGCAGACCTGGTTCGCTAAGACCACCGCTCTGATACCAACTGAAAGGACCCGTTCATATACATTATAAACGATTCACAATAGTTGATTACATTGCAAGGTATTTGACCTCTATATGATACATTTTACAAACATTGCATTCGTTTTTAAAAGACAAAATTTCTTTACATCGAAAATTGACAGGCATGCATACCATTTCATAATATCCACTATCCAACTATAAATTGATTTAATAATAATCTTTGATGAACTCAATGACTCGAATACAATGTTCTTCGAAATATGCTATGAAAGACTCCAAGTAATATCTTTAAAATGAGCAAATGCACAGCGGAAGATTTCTTTAACACCTGAGAATAAACATGCTTTAAAGTGTCAACCAAAAGGTTGGTGAGTTCATTAGTTTATCATAATCATTTATTTCCATCATTTTAATAGACCACAAGAATTTCATTTCCAGTTCTCATAAATATACTTCCCATGCATAGAGACAAAAATAATCATTCATATGGTGAACACCTGGTAACCGACATTAACTAGATACATATAAGAATATCCCCTATCATTCCGGGATCCTCCTTCGGACATGATATAAATTTCGAAGTACTAAAGCATCCGGTACTTAGGATGGGGTTTGTTAGGCCCAATAGATCTATCTTTAGGATTCGCGTCAATTAGGGTGTCTGTTCCCTAATTCTTAGATTACCAGACTTTAATAAAAAGGGGCATATTCGATTTCGATAATTCAACCATAGAATGTAGTTTCAATTACTTGTGTCTATTTCGTCAAACATATATAAAAGCGCATGTATTCTCAGTCCCAAAAATATAAAGGGTAAAAAGGCAAATGAAACTCACCATACTGTATTTCGTAGTAAAAATACATATAACGTCATTGAACAAGTGCAAGGTTGGCCTCGGATTCACGAACCTAAATTAATTATATATAATTATGTGTTGGTCAATATTTGTCTAACAAATTAGGCCAAGTCATAGTGTACCACAATCCTAATGCTCGAGACTAATATGCAAAAGTCAACAAAACTAAATTTGACTCAAAATAATTTCCAAAAATCTATACATGATTAATATATTGTTTAAATATCGTCGTTTTATATTTTTAAATATTTTTAAAAGATTTATTAGAGTAAATAATATAATTTATTTATTAATAAATAAAATTTTATATTAAATTTATATAATATAATATACTTTTATATATATTAAGTAATAAAATTTATAGAGTTCATTTAATATCATAAAGATAATATGATAGGTGTTATTAAAGTAAGTTATTACACGTAGTAAAATATGTTTGTATCACATATTTATTTGATAAAATAATATCTATAATGATAGTAAGTAAAAGTTGTATTATTTTGTAATAATAATTATTATTATAAAAATATCATTATTTATAATTACTAAGATGACATTATGATAAAACGATAATTCTAATTATGATAACTTTAATATTTACGATAATTTTTAATATTATCTTTAAAATAATAATTCTATTTAAAATAATAATAATAATGATATTTTATACTAACAATGACATTTCTATTAAAATGATAATTTTTATTAAAATGATAGTTTTAATACTAACGATATTTTTAATAATAATAGTAATGATAAAAATAATAAGAACGATAATTTTATCTAAACCAATATCTTATAATATTTTAATTTCATCATGATACTCCTACTCATTATTTCCTAATCGTTTCATTTAATAGCTTTTAATCGTCTTTTATATCGTGTTCATAATAATGATAATAATAGTAATCAAAATAATTAGGTGTTACAAATATTTGTTTTAATTACACAAATATTAATAATGATAGTTACTATAACATTTTTAACGATAATACTAATAATTATCTTAATGATAATATAGTAATAATAATAATAACAATGACAATATCCATTTTTAAATAATGATATATATATATTAATAATGATAATAATAATAATAATACTAATAATAATAATAATAATAATTGGATAATAATAATAATACTAATTATAATTTTAACGATAATAACGATAGTAATAATAAAAAAAATAACAATTTTTAATGATAAATCCCTTTTATTGATAAAGATAATAATAATGATAATAATAAGATAAAACTAGAACGACGATAAAAACAACGATAATAATAATCATTTTTAATAAAAATATCGAAAATTCAATTGATTATAACTTCTAATCCGTTCATCGAAACCATTCGATATCTAAAGGAAAAGTCCTTAATTTTTCACTAGCTTTCCAAGGACATGCATATCTTATACCTTATCTCAACCGCAAGTGTAACTAATTCAATATTCAACCTAACCTGTCTAAGGGCAATATCAAAAGTACAAGCATGCATAATCCTAAATACTCGAGCACTAGTCAGGGATACACTATTAGTATGTAAAAGTTAAATTATGAGTACTCACGTATCAATATTGAGATTCAATATTGCAGGAAAGTTACGTAGACGCAACGGAAATGATAAACACTATATTGACCTCACGAGCATACCCATGACCATACTTAATCACCTCCATAGCTATAACGCATAATTTCCTTAATCCTATCCTACTCAAAAAACAATTTCAAAATCACTCGGACAGCACTCCGTCGTAATATTTTATGTATACTAATAATATCTTGAAATAATACGGAGTAAATATATATATGTAAATCGATTGAGAGAGTTTAGAGAAAAATATTTTCAAGTTTCTATGAAATAATGAAACCTATTGAATTCTATTTATAATAGATTTTTGAATTATTAAAGTGAATTATTAAAGTATGAATTATTAAAGTGAATTATTAAAGTATAAATTATTAAAGTGAATTATTAAAGTATGAATTATTAAAGTGAATTATTAAAGTATGAATTATTAAAGTGAATTATTAAAGTATGAATTATTAAAGTGAATTATTAAAGTTAAAGTAAAGTAAAAATAAAGTAAAGGTAAAGTTTAAGTATAGTAAAAGTATAAAACTATGTACGTATAATACGCGTATAAATATATATAATATTAATTTAAATCGTTATATATATTTAATAAAATAAAATATAAATATCGTTATCTTTATCATACTAGTTAAGTAATGAGTTGTCAAAAGTGGTTCTAGATATTTATAAAAGTTATATACGTTTTAATAATAAAGTTCTTTTTAAACTGAAAACGTTTTTGTACGTTTGAAACTAAATAGATCAATCGAGTCTTTATGAGATTCAATCTTCCACTATCCTTTGTCTAGTTCTCAATGATTGACAATTTGTTCTTATTTATAAATCACTTTACCATTTTCCGAATATTGTTAAAACGGAAAGATTTCTCAAATCAACGTGGGCCTTTCAATAGAGACTTGTAATCATAATTCAATATATCTGATAATTCAATCATTTGATCTTATCTTCTAATTCCATTGATAAATATTTTGAAACAGATACAATCATATAAAGTATTTAATCTAATATTTTGTTTACGTTTCAAGTTATAATATATATACACATATACATATATAATCATATTCATTTAATGGTTCGTGAATCGTTGGAACTTGGTCGAGGTTGAATGAATGTATGAACATAGTTTAAAATTCTTGCAATTTAACTTAACAAATATTGCTTATCGTGTCGGAAACATATAAAGATTAAAGTTTAAATTTGGTTGGAAATTTCCGGGTTGTCACAGGACAAAATGCTGCTTACGCACTACCGTGGTCGGCATTCAAGCAATTGATGAACGAGCAGTACCGTCCTAGAAATGAAGTCAATAAGCTCAAGGTAGAGCTTAGAGAGTTATGAACACAAGGGTTCGACATTACCACATATGAACGACAATTCACAGAGTTGTGCCTATTGTGTCCAGGAACGTTCGAAGATGAAGAAGAGAAGATTGACGCATTTATAAAAGGGTTACCAGTAAGGATTCAAGAAGATGTGAGTTCACACGAGCCCACTTCCATACAAAAGGCAAGTCGAATGGCTCATAAACTCATAAATCAGATTGAGGGAAAAATTAAAGAGCAGTCGGCCAAAGAAGCCAACACAAAACAACTCAAGAGGAAGTGGGAGGAAAACGGTGACAAGAATCACCAGTACAACAACAATAACAATTACAACCACAATCGCAACAACTATCCCAACAACCACAACAATAATCGTAACAATAAATGCAATCCTAACAATAACTACAACAAACGTCCCAACAACAACAACAACTACAACAACTGTTCCAACAACAATAACAATCTCAACAACAACCTCAATAACAAAAACGGCAACAAATACCAAAATTAGCCATGTCATAGGTGTGAAGAAAATCACCCGGGGTTTTGCACGACATTTTGCAACAGGTGTAAAAGAAATGGTTATAGCGCGACAAAGTGTGAGCTTTACGGACCAAGGTTTTACAGAACTAATGGAACAAATAGTGTCGGAACAAGTAATGCAGGAACGAATAGTGCCGGAGCAAGTAATACCAACGCTGTTTGTTATAAATGTGGAAAACCAGGCCATATTATTAGAAATTGCCCGAAACAGGGGAATACTAATGGGCAGGGCCGCGGAAGAGTTTTCAATATTAATGCGGCAGAAGTACAGGAAGTCCCGGAGCTTGTTACGGGTACGTTTCTTATTGACGATAAATCTGCTTAGGTTTTATTTGATTCTGGTGCGGATAGAAGCTATATGAGTAGAGATTTTTGTGCTAAATTAAGTTGCCCACTGATGCCTTTGTATAGTAAATTTTTACTCGAATTAGCAAAGGGTAAATTAATTTCAGCAGATAATATATGTCGGGATAGAGAAATTAAACTGGGGGATAAAACATTTAAAATTGATTTAATACCAGTCGAGTTAGGGAGTTTTGATGTAATAATTGGCATGGACTGGTTGAAAAAGGTGAGAGCAGAGGTCGTTTGTTACAAAAGTGCGATTCGCATTGTGCGTGAAAAAGGAAAACCTTTAATGGTGTACGGAGAAAAAAATAACGCGAAATTAAATCTTATTAGTAGTATGAAGGCGCAAAAACTAATAAGAAAAGATTGTTACGTCATTCAAGCACACATCGAGGAAGTTAAACCTGAAGAACAGAACATCAGCGATGTTCCTGTCGCAAAAGAATTTCCCGATGTATTTCCGAAAGAATTACCGGGATTACCCCCACTTCGATCCATTGAATTTCAAATAGACCTTGTACCAGGAGCTGCACCAATAGCTCGTGCTCTATACAGAGTCGCACCCAGCGAAATGAAAGAATTACAAAGTCAGTTACAGGAACTTTTAGAGCGTGGTTTCATTCGACCAAGCACAACACCATAGGGGCTCCTGTTTTGTTTGTCAAGAAGAAGGATGATACATTTAGGTTATGTATCGACTACCGAGAGTTGAACAAACTTACCATCAAGAACCGCTACCCACTACCGAGAATCGACGACTTATTTGATCAACTACAAGGCTCGTCGGTTTATTCGAAGATTGATTTACGTTCTGGGTATCATCAAATGCGGGTGAAGGAGGATGATATTCCAAAGACTTCTTTTAGGACGCGTTACGGTCATTACGAGTTTATGGTTATGCCGTTTGGGTTGACTAACGCACCAGCTGTGTTCATGGACCTCATGAACCGAGTGTGTGGACCATACCTTGACAAGTTTGTCATTGTTTTTATCGATGACATACTTATTTACTCAAAGAATGACCAAGAGCACGAAGAACATTTGAGAAAAGTGCTAGAGTTATTAAGGAAAGAAAAACTGTACGCTAAGTTTTCAAAGTGTGCATTTTGGTTGGAAGAAGTTCAATTCCTCGGTCATATAGTGAACAAAGAAGGTATTCAGGTGGATCCAGCAAAGATTGAAACCGTTGAAAAGTGGGAAACCCCGAAAGCTCCGAAACATATACGCCAATTTTTAGGACTAGCTGGTTACTACAGAAGATTCATCCAAGATTTTTCCAAAATAGCAAAACCCTTGACTGCATTAACGCATAAAGGGAAGAAATTTGAATGGAAAGATGAACAAGAGAAAGCGTTTCAATTGTTGAAGAAAAAGTTAACTACGACACCTATATTGTCATTACCTGAAGGAAATGATGATTTTGTGATATATTGTGACGCCTCAAAGCAAGGTCTCGGTTGTGTATTAATGCAACGAATGAAAGTAATTGCTTATGCGTCTAGACAATTGAAGATTCACGAGCAGAGTTATACGACGCATGATTTAGAATTAGGCGCGGTTGTTTTTGCATTAAAGACTTGGAGGCACTACTTATGTGGGGTCAAAAGTATTATATATACCGACCACAAAAGTCTTCAACACATATTTAATCAGAAACAACTAAACATGAGACAGTGCAGGTGGATTGAATTATTGAATGATTACGACTTTGAGATTCGTTACCACCTAGGGAAGGCAAATGTGGTAGCCGACTCCTTGAGCAGAAAGGACAGAGAACCCATTCGAGTAAAAGCTATGAATATAATGATTCGCACTAACCTTACTACTCAAATAAAGGAGGCGCCACAAGGAGTTTTAAAAGAGGGAAACTTAAGGGATGAAATACCCAAAGTGAAATACCCATCGTAGTATTTTATGTATACTAATAATATCTTGAAATAATACTAAGTAAATATATATATGTAATTTGATTGAGAGAGTTCAGAGAAATATATTTTCAAATTTCTATGAAATAATGAAACATATTGAATTCTATTTATAATAGATTTTTGAATTATTAAAGTGAATTATTAAAGTATGAATTATTAAAGTGAATTATTAAAGTATGAATTATTAAAGTGAATTATTAAAGTGAATTATTAAAGTATAAATTATTAAAGTGAATTATTAAAGTATGAATTATTAAAGTGAATTATTAAAGTATGAATTATTAAAGTGAATTATTAAAGTGAATTATTAAAGTTAAAGTAAAGTAAAAGTAAAGTGAAAGTAAAATAAAGGTAAAGTTAAAGTATAGTAAAAGTATAAAACTATGTACGTATAATACGCGTATAAATATATTTAATATTAATTTAAATCGTTATATCATAAAACATTTTAGAAAAGTAGAATTATATATATTCATAATAGGTTTCAAGTTTTTAAATTACAGTCTGTTGGTGAAGCATGGGATAAAGTCCAAAGGTTTAATAAACGTATGAAATCATCTTAATGAAAAATGTCGAGTTACTTAACTTGTCGATATCCAACATCTAAGTTATTTACACTCCACGTTCTTACTTATAGATCACTTTACCATTTTTCGAATATTGTCAAAAAGAATAGATTTCTTAAATCAAAGTGGACCTCATAACATTGGCCCGTAATCATATCATAATGTATCTGATAATTCAATCATTTGATATTATCTCTTAATTTTGTCGATAAATATATCGAAACAAATACGTTCATGTAAAGTATCATATATATCAAATACTTTGTTAATGTTTTCAGTTATTATATATTATATATACATATCTATATACACATAATTGTTCGTGAATCGTCGAACACGGTCAAAGGGTAATTGATTACATGAATGTAGTTCCAAAATTTTTGAGATTCAACATTACAAATTCTGCTTATCGTGTCGGAAACATATAAAGGTTAGGTTTAAATTTGGTCGAAAATTTCCGGGTCGTCACAGTACCTACCCGTTAAAGAAATTTTGTCCCGAAATTTGATTGAGGTCGTCATGGCTAACTTTAAAAATGTTTTCATGACGAATATGAGTTGATAAATAGAGTTTTATCATCATTGAGTAATATAGATAAAACAATTTGATTACGCGAAGAGTATAAGTGAAGTTATCGCAAGAGAGTGAAATGAGTAAACGTATATTCATTTTAATCGATGACGTAGTTATGATTGATTTTCGGAATTCATGGAATTTAAAGAAAATCTTTGCAATAAGATTTGGTTCTTCGGCGATTAAGGAAATCATGATCTTATTTGATTAAATGCGATAATCTGTCTCGATTTCTCTGTCTGATATTTTACTATAAATCCACCCCCTTCGTTTCTTTATTTCCACAGCTCACACCTTCTAGTCTTTCTCCCCAATTCATACTTTAAAGCATTCGTTAATATGCTTCATCCAGTATTGATTCTTGATATACTCTTAACTTTCATATCTGTCATTCTTCTTTTTCATCTACCACCGGAGGAAGTTATTTTCTTCTACCATTACCTTGGGGTTATTGTGTTTTTCATTCTCCCCTGTCTTTATATTGCTATACGCATTGATATACAAGGTTTGTAATTTCGGGGTTGTTATCGGGCTTTATATTCTCCATTATATTTCGGAGCTTCATGCTTTCGTTTTCTCTTCCCCACCTTAAGTCAAGCGGATAATGGTCCAGAATTTGTAGATATGAATTTTTGGATGAACATAGTTAATGTTCCAAGAAGAGAATCGTAATGGCACGATCTTGATTTGGTAAATTACCAGAATATCCTAAAATATAGAGCTATCAAGATGATATGTTCTTAATATGTTTGGAAATTGGGTAGAATGTAAGAGTCTTGTAAATAGTACATGATGACGGTATGTTCTGTGAATCATCACGTTCCATTAGAAACTCAGTATGACTTACTGTAATATAATCACATTGATCAAGTGTCATTATATTATACTAACTCATGCTTCAGTTCCCAACACTACTTCAAAAACATTCCTATTTTAAATTCGAATTTTTTTTCTTCAGAATTTAGAAACTAACACAGTTTCTTTTTATGTTGTAACGCAGATATTGCGAATAGATAGAAGATTTTGGATAAGAATAGTTGTGAAAATATCTTCAGGAATATCGAAGATATTTATAATAAAAGATACGATAATATCTTATAATTCTTAACATAGATGGATGATGAAGAAGATTTTTCTGTGAAGGTTTAGAATAAGAAGTAAGGTGTTTGCTAACTATTTCAGTAGACACTGAATCATTTGGATCCTTTGAAGGCAGGTTTAGTCTTTGTGATTTGTCCACATCCTCCTTCATGGTCTGCTCAATCCGTTTTCCAGTTTCAAACCTTCTCTTTTTCTCAGCTTTACCACCATACTATTCTTTATCATCAAACTTTTGACTATTAAAGTCGTTTACAGTTTTTGCTGCTTCATCAGCATTTTTCCAATTTCGGAGAACTAGTTCATAGTTTGGGATGTTTTTCAGAAAATTCACATTCGAAGTATGTAAGTCTAGGAGATAGACGTTATATGTATACATATAACTTTTAACGTAAAATTGTCGTGAAATTCAAAATACTGATTGCTAATTCCCAGTAGTTGGTGTGATAATTATTGTTACAGGATGTAGGTGAGTACATGATGGGGTTTTAATGAATAAGTATAGTGGCTTTTCGGAGGGGCTTAAGTCGAAGGTTAATGAAGTTGTTGATAAGTTTACTGCTAATGTGGCGAGATATGAAAGGTTCCCCGGTAACAATGATGAAGGGGTAATTGTTATAATAAGGTTTATTCGTATAAACAAATGAAGGTGATTTGTTGAAGCTATGACAAAACTGTCTATTTTGGAAAGAGATTGAAAAATTATATTTGGTAATAAATATCAAAGGATCTGACACGGATACGTGTTAAACTATAACTTTGGTTTCGAGAGCTTTTCAGGTACATGGCAGTGGGTAATGTGTGGTTGGATCATCATCTCGCATGTCTTTAGGAATTTTGAAGTGTTTGAACACATATTGTAATTGTTAATATACATATGATGTTCTAAGATTTTGAATGATACAAATATTTTTTATGAGTTCCATGAATAGAAATGAGGTTCTACGATAGTTTTGAAGTCAAAGTATAGTTTTGAAAGATGTAGGAATCTAAGAGTGATGATTTCGGTTATATCTTGAATCGAATTCTGAGATTTCAAAATCAAAATATGTAATTAGATTTTGAATGAGTATGGTTGTTTTGATTTCTATAAAAGAATGTATATTGTTGTGAAAGTAGGGAGTATAATGGATGATTTGCTGAATCAGATTCGAAGAATGTAACATATTAATTGTGAATTTATATATCTCTCGGGTATTACCTACCCGTTAAAAAAAATTTCACAATTAATGTTTTGTACAAAAGAATTTTATTACAGTCTTTATGGAAATATATATGTGTATATTTCTTCAGATGTAATATTGACTTAATGAGTTAATATTAAATTAAACTCATTTGATTTATGGTTAAGGCTAGGATAGATAATTTCTAAACTTTAGAAATTACATAATCGCCGTAGAATGTTTCCCCAATGAAGTTATGAATCAATACTTCATCGTTGTGGTATTCCTTGTTATCTACATGGCGTATGACGTCGATGCTCGTGGGACAGATTGTGAAGTTGAGGTTTGCGATGCGGTTGTTGTTGGTGGTGGTAATGGTACTGTTGATGTTGTTGATGGTTGTACTGGTTATGCTGCTGGTGCTGCTGCTGGTGTTTGTAACCTTTGCACCATATTCTCCAAAGCCACTACCCGAGCGCGAATCTCGTTGACTTCTTCTATTACACCGGGGTGATTGTTGGCTCGGACGAGCGGATAAATAAGATCTAGAATTTGGTGTAGTATACAATTATGACGAGATACTCTGGAAATAAGAGAGAAAATGGTGTTTCGGACAGGTTCGCCGGTAAGTGTTTCAGGTTCATTGCCAAGAGGGCAATGTGGTGGATGAAAGGGATCGCCTTCTTCTTGTCTCCAATGGTTAAGTAGATTACGAACCCATCCCCAATTCATCCAGAATAGATGATGGCTAATTGGTTGATCCATTCCGGTCACATTGCTTTCGGAGCTCATGTGGAAATTCATATCGGCATAGCTGTCGGAATCCGAGGAACTCGAACTGGTTGAGGGATCCATCTTGTATGATCAGGGAAAGAATTTTTTTGGTATGAAATAGATTGTAGAATTTAGATTTGGTATTCTTCAATACATAATTTACCTATGTATATATAATACCAAAATCCCATAAATTACGGAGGAATCTTTGAAAGATATCAGTCAAAGTTCACAGTAACAGATATGCTAAGATAAGAATTCGTCTATACACTATTATGCAATAAATGTAGGAAAACGCGTCTAGACTTAAGAATGATAAGCAGGTAATTTCCTAAGGATGGTAAGTAGATGATTTCCGACTAAAAATGATAAGCAAAACTTTTGACATGCAGACACGGTCGAAGTCCAGAATCACTAATGCATCTTAACAACTATCAGTTAGACACACTAATGCAAGACCTGGTTCGCTAAGACCACCGCTCTGATTCCAACTGAAAGGACCCGTTCATATACATTATAAACGATTCACAATAGTTGATTACATCGCGAGGTATTTGACCTCTATATGATACGTTTTACAAACATTGCATTCGTTTTTAAAAGACAAACTTTCTTTACATCAAAAATTGACGGCATGCATACCATTTCATATTACATCCAACTATAATTGACTTAATATTAATCTTGATGAACTCAACGACTCGAATGCAACGTCTTTCAAAGTATGTCATGAATGACTCCAGGTAATATCCTTAAAATGAGCTAATGCACAGCGGAAGATTTCTTTAATACCTGAGAATAAACATGCTTAAAAGTGTCAACCAAAAGGTTGGTGAGTTCATAGGTTTATCATAACAATCATTTCAATATATTAATAGACCACAAGATTTCCGTTTATAAATATATGTACACTCGTAAGTGTATAAAAGTATTCTATAAGTTGTAGGCACCCGGTAACAAGCCTTAACGTTCATGTTTTACCCTCTGAAAGTACACCGAATCAGGTGTGTTATATAAACCTCGAAGTACTAAAGTATCCCATAGTCAGGATGGGGTTTGTCAGGCCCAATAGATCTATCTTTAGGATTCGCACCTACCGTACATAGACAAGTAGTTTAATGTTACCAAGCTAAGGGAATATTTCTGGTTTAAACCCACATAGAATTAGTTTTAGTACTTGTGCCTATTTCGTAAAACATTTATAAAACAGCGCATGTATTCTCAGCCCAAAAATATATAAAAAGGGAGTAATGAAACCCACAATACTGTATTTCGTAGCAATTATGTATATGACGGCACTGAACAAGTGCAGGGTTTGTCTCGGATTCATGAACCTATATTAAGTATATATATATATTTATATGTTGGTCAATATCTGTCTAACAATTTAGGTCAGGTCGTAGTGTATCACAATCCTAATGCTCGAGACCGACATGCAAAAGTCAACAAAAGTCAACTTGACCCAAAATGACTTCCAAAATCTATACATGTTTATTATATAACTTATATATAGTCGTTTTATATATTTAAATATATTTATCAGATCTTATTATACTAAATAATACAAGTCATAAAAATTTATATTTAAATTCATATATGACAAAAATATACTTATATATATCTCAAGTAATAAAATTTATAAAATTCACTTAATATCATAAAAATATAGTGGTATGTATTATTAATGTAATTATATTACGTGTGGTAAAAATATATTTGTACGCATATTTATTTGATTAAATAATATTGATAATAATAATAATGATAAAAATAATAAAATGATAGTTTCAATAAAAATATTAATTTTTAGTAATAAAAATAATTTTAGTAATAACATCGACTGATAACAATTATAATAATCATTTTAATAATAATATTAAAATTAATAATAATTCAGTTGACCATATCTTTTAATCCGTTCATCGAACCCACACGATTTCTAAATGAAAAGTTATTAATTTTTCTTTAGCTTTTCAACGACATGCATATCATATACCTTATCTCAGTAGCATATGTATCAAATTCGTGATTTATCATAAACTATTTAACGACGAAACTAAGCATACAAACATGCATAATCATATATACTAGAGCACTAGTCAGGGATACACTATTAATATATAAAAGATAAGATATGAATGCTCACGTATCAATATTGTGATTCAATATTGCAGGAAAGTACGTAGACGCAATGAAAATGATAAACGTTAGGTTGACCTCACGAGCAATACCCTCGAACAATACCCATGACCTCCATAGCTATAACCCATAATTTCCTTAGCTCTATCCCGTTTGAAAACTTATTTTGAAATCGTCTGAATATAACCCCATCGTAGTATTTTATGTATACTAATAATATCTTGAAATAATACTAAGTAAATATATATATGTAATTTGATTGAGAGAGTTCAGAGAAATATATTTTCAAATTTCTATGAAATAATGAAACATATTGAATTCTATTTATAATAGATTTTTGAATTATTAAAGTGAATTATTAAAGTATGAATTATTAAAGTGAATTATTAAAGTATGAATTATTAAAGTGAATTATTAAAGTATGAATTATTAAAGTGAATTATTAAAGTATGAATTATTAAAGTGAATTATTAAAGTATGAATTATTAAAGTGAATTATTAAAGTATGAATTATTAAAGTGAATTATTAAAGTGAATTATTAAAGTTAAAGTAAAGTAAAAGTAAAGTGAAAGTAAAGTAAAGGTAAAGTTAAAGTATAGTAAAAGTATAAAACTATGTACGTATAATACGCGTATAAATATATTTAATATTAATTTAAATCGTTATATCATAAAACATTTTAGAAAAGTAGAATTATATATATTCATAATAGGTTTCAAGTTTTTAAATTACAGTCTGTTGGTGAAGCATGGGATAAAGTCCAAAGGTTTAATAAACGTATGAAATCATCTTAATGAAAAATGTCGAGTTACTTAACTTGTCGATATCCAACATCTAAGTTATTTACACTCCACGTTCTTACTTATAGATCACTTTACCATTTTTCGAATATTGTCAAAAAGAATAGATTTCTTAAATCAAAGTGGACCTCATAACATTGGCCCGTAATCATATCATAATGTATCTGATAATTCAATCATTTGATATTATCTCTTAATTTTGTCGATAAATATATCGAAACAAATACGTTCATGTAAAGTATCATATATATCAAATACTTTGTTAATGTTTTCAGTTATTATATATTATATATACATATCTATATACACATAATTGTTCGTGAATCGTCGAACACGGTCAAAGGGTAATTGATTACATGAATGTAGTTCCAAACTTTTTGAGATTCAACATTACAAATTCTGCTTATCGTGTCGGAAACATATAAAGGTTAGGTTTAAATTTGGTCGGAAATTTCCGGGTCGTCACAGTATAATATTGTTTAAAACTGCATTCGAGATTTACTTTGTTGTAACATATTAATATTGTAAACCAATATGTATTGGTAGTGTGTAAGTGTGATATTTTTAGATTATCATTTCTGGATAATCTAGGTGGTGTCCTTTTAACCTTGTCTTTGAATGCAGTCTTTGAAAAACGAATGCAGTCTTTGAAAAATGTCTCATATAGAGGTCAAAAACCTCGCATCGAAATCAATTAATATGGAACGTTTATAATCAATATGAATGGGACATTTCATTAAGGAAGTCTTGTTCATAGTCCCTTTTTCTAGTTATCTTGCGATAATGAGCCTAATCTGCAATTTAAAATTTTTCGAAAAATTCCCCACAAAATTTTGCCCGATTTTGTGGGGAATGTAGTGACTTCAAATTTGTGTTTTGCTGAAATGTCCCGTTCTTATTGATTAAAAACATTCCATATTAATTGATTTCGTTGCGAGGTTTTGACCTCTATATGAGACGTTTTTCAAAGACTGCATTCATTTTTAAAACAAACCATAACCTTTATTTCATAAATAAAGGTTTAAAAAGCTTTACGTAGATTATCAAATAATGATAATCTAAAATATCCTGTTTACACACGACCATTACATAATGGTTTACAATACAAATATGTTACATCAGTTTCTTGAATGCAGTTTTTACACAATATCATACAAACATGGACTCCAAATCTTGTCCTTATTTTAGTATGCAACAGCGGAAGCTCTTAGTATTCACCTGAGAATAAACATGCTTTAAACATCAACAAAAATGTTGGTGAGTTATAGGTTTAACCTATATATATCAAATCGTAACAATAGACCACAAGATTTCATATTTCAATACACATCCCATACATAGAGATAAAAATCATTCATATGGTGAACACCTGGTAACCGACATTAACAAGATGCATATATAAGAATATCCCCATCATTCTGGGACACCCTTCGGATATGATATAAATTTCGAAGTACTAAAGCATCCGGTACTTTGGATGGGGTTTGTTAGGCCCAATAGATCTATCTTTAGGATTCGCGTCAATTAGGGTGTCTGTTCCCTAATTCTTATATTACCAGACTTAATAAAAAGGGGCATATTCGATTTCGATAATTCAACCATAGAATGTAGTTTCACGTACTTGTGTCTATTTTGTAAATCATTTATAAAACCTGCATGTATTCTCATCCCAAAAATATTAGATTTTAAAAGTGGGACTATAACTCACTTTCACAGATTTTTACTTCGTCGGGAAGTAAGACTTGGCCACTGGTTGATTCACGAACCTATAACAATATATACATATATATCAAAGTATGTTCAAAATATATTTACAACACTTTTAATATATTTTGATGTTTTAAGTTTATTAAGTCAGCTGTCCTCGTTAGTAACCTACAACTAGTTGTCCACAGTTAGATGTACAGAAATAAATCGATAAATATTATCTTGAATCAATCCACGACCCAGTGTATATGTATCTCAGTATTGATCACAACTCAAACTATATATATTTTGGAATCAACCTCAACCATGTATAGCTAACTCCAACATTCACGTATAGAGTGTCTATGGTTGTTCCGAAATATATATAGATGTGTCGACATGATAGGTCGAAACATTGTATACGTGTCTATGGTATCTCAAGATTACATAATATACAATACAAGTTGATTAAGTTATGGCTGGAATAGATTTGTTACCAATTTTCACGTAGCTAAAATGAGAAAAATTATCCAATCTTGTTTTACCCATAACTTCTTCATTTTAAATCCGTTTTGAGTGAATAAAATTGATATGGTTTTATATTGAACTCTATTTTATGAATCTAAATAGAAAAAGTATAGGTTTATAGTCAGAAAAATAAGTTACAAGTCATTTTTGTAAAGGTAGTCATTTCAGTCGAAAGAACGACGTCTAGATGACCATTTTAGAAAACATACTTCCACTTTGAGTTTAACCATAATTTTTGGATATAGTTTCATGTTCATAATAAAAATCATTTTCCCATAATAACAACTTTTAAATCAAAGTTTATCATAGTTTTTAATTAACTAACCCAAAACAGCCCGCGGTGTTACTACGACGGCGTAAATCCGGTTTTACGGTGTTTTTCGTGTTTCCAGGTTTTAAATCATTAAGTTTGCATATCATATAGATATAGAACATGTGTTTAGTTGATTTTAAAAGTCAAGTTAGAAGGATTAACTTTTATTTGCGAACAAGTTTAGAATTAACTAAACTATGTTCTAGTGATTACAAGTTTAAACCTTCGAATAAGATAGCTTTATATGTATGAATTGAATGATGTTATGAACATCATTACTACCTCAAGTTCCTTGGATAAACCTACTGGAAATGAGAAAAATAGATCTAGCTTCAAAGGATCCTTGGATGGCTTGAAAGTTCTTGAAGCAGAATAATGACATGAAAACAATTTCAAGTAAGATTTCCACTCGAAATAAGATTGTTATAGTTATAGAAATTGAATTAAAGTTTGAATATGATTATTACCTTGTATTAGAAAGATAACCTACTGTAAGTAACAAAGGTTTCTTGATCTTGGATGATTAATTGGAATGGATTTAGAAAACTTGGAAGTAAACTTGCAATCTTGGAAGTATTCTTGATTTTATGAAACTAGAACTTTTAGAATTTATGAAGAACACTTAGAACTTGAAGATAGAACTTGAGAGAGATCAATTAGATGAAGAAAATTGAAAAATGAAAGTTTTTGTAGGTGTTTTTGGTCGTTGGTGTATGGATTAGATATAAAGGATATGTAATTTTGTTTTCATGTAAATAAGTCATGAATGATTACTCATATTTTTGTAATTTTATGAGATATTTCATGCTAGTTTCCAAATGATGGTTCCCACATGTGTTAGGTGACTCACATGGGCTGCTAAGAGCTGATCATTGGAGTGTATATACCAATAGTACATACATCTAAAAGCTGTGTATTGTACGAGTACGAATACGGGTGCATACGAGTAGAATTGTTGATGAAACTGAACGAGGATGTAATTGTAAGCATTTTTGTTAAGTAGAAGTATTTTGATAAGTGTCTTGAAGTCTTTCAAAAGTGTATGAATACATATTAAAACACTACATGTATATACATTTTAACTGAGTCGTTAAGTCATCGTTAGTCGTTACATGTAAACGTTGTTTTGAAACCTTTAGGTTAACGATCTTGTTGAATGTTGTTAACCCATCGTTTATTATAACAAATGAGATGTTAAATTATTATATTATCATGATATTATGATATATAATATATCTTAGTATGATATATATACAGTTAAATGTCGTTACAACGATAATCGTTACATATATGTCTCGTTTCGAAATCATTAAGTTAGTAGTCTTATTTTTACATATGTATTTCATTGTTAATACACTTAATAATATATTTACTTATCATTTAACATAATTAACCAAGTGTATCAATATCTTAATATGATTCATATGTACCTAGTAAGACGTTGTTATAACGATAATCGTTATATATATCGTTTTCGAGTTTCTTAAATTAATAGTCTCATTTTTATGTATATAACTCATTGTTAAAATACCTAATGAGATACATACTTATAATAAAATCATGTTTACTATATATATAACCATATATTTGTCATCGTATAGTTTTTACAAGTTTTAACGTTCGTGAATCACCTGTCAACTTGGGTGGTCAATTGTCTATATGAAACCTATTTCAATTAATCAAGTCTTAAAAAGTTTGATTGCTTAACATGTTGGAAACACTTAATCATGTAAATAACAATTTCATTTAATATATATATATAAACATGGAAAAGTTCGGGTCACTACAGTACCTACCCGTTAAATAAATTTCGTCCCGAAATTTTAAGCAGTTGGAGGTGTTGACGTATCTTCTGGAAATAAATGCGGGTATTTCTTCTTCATCTGATCTTCACGCTCCCAGGTGAACTCGGGTCCTCTACGAGCATTCCATCGAACCTTAACAATCGGTATCTTATTTTGTTTAAGTCTCTTAACCTCACGATCCATTATTTCGACGGGTTCTTCAATGAATTGAAGTTTTTCATTGATTTGGATTTCGTCCAACGGAATAGTGAGATCTTCTTTAGCAAAACATTTCTTCAAATTTGAGACGTGGAAAGTGTTATGTACAGCCACGAGTTGTTGAGGTAGCTCCAGTTGGTAAGCTACTGGTCCGACACGATCTATAATCTTGAATGGTCCAATATACCTTGGATTTAGTTTCCCCCGTTTACCAAATCGAACAACGCCTTTCCAAGGTGAAACCTTAAGCATGACCATTTCTCCAACTTCAAACTCTATATCTTTTCTTTTACTGTCCGCGTAGCTCTTTTGTCGACTCTGGGCGGTTTTCAATCTTTGTTGAATTTGGATTATTTTCTCGGTAGTTTCTTGTATTATCTCCGGACCCGTAATCTGTCTATCCCCCACTTCACTCCAAAAAATTGGAGACCTGCACTTTCTACCATAAAGTGCTTCAAACGGCGCCATCTCAATGCTTGAATGGTAGCTGTTGTTGTAGGAAAATTCTGCTAACGGTAGATGTCGATCCCAACTGTTTTCGAAATCAATAACATAAGCTCGTAGCATGTCTTCAAGCGTTTGTATCGTCCTTTAGCTCTGCCCATCAGTTTGTGGATGATAGGCAGTACTCATGTCTAGACGAGTTCCCAATGCTTGCTGTAATGTCTGCCAAAATCTTGAAATAAATCTGCCATCCCTATCAGAGATAATAGAGATTGGTATTCCATGTCTGGAGACGACTTCCTTCAAATACAGTCGTGCTAACTTCTCCATCTTGTCATCTTCTCTTATTGGCAGGAAGTGTGCTGACTTGGTGAGACGATCAACTATTACCTAAATAGTATCATAACCACTTGCAGTCCTTGGCAATTTAGTAATGAAATCCATGGTAATGTTTTCCCATTTCCATTCCGGGATTTCAGGTTGTTGTAGTAGACCTGATGGTTTCTGATGTTCAGCTTTGACCTTAGAACACATCAAACATTCTCCTACATATTTAGCAATATCGGCTTTCATACCTGGCCACCAAAAATGTTTCTTAAGATCCTTGTACATCTTCCCCAGTCCAGGATGTATTGAGTATCTGGTTTTATGAGCTTCTCTAAGTACCATTTCTCTCATATCTCCAAATTTTGGTACCCAAATTCTTTCAGCCCTATACCGGGTTCCGTCTTCCTGAATATTAAGATGCTTCTCCGATCCTTTGGGTATTTCATCCTTTAAATTTCCCTCTTTTAAAACTCCTTGTTGCGCCTCCTTTATTTGAGTAGTAAGGTTAGTGTGAATCATTATATTCATAGATTTTACTCGAATGGGTTCTCTGTCCTTTCTGCTCAAGGCGTCGGCTACCACATTTGCCTTCCCCGGGTGGTAACGAATCTCAAAGTCGTAATCATTCAACAATTCAATCCACCTACGCTGCCTCATATTCAGTTGTTTCTGATTAAATATGTGTTGAAGACTTTTGTGGTCGGTATATATAATACTTTTGACCCCATATAAGTAGTGCCTCCAAGTCTTTAATGCAAAAACAACCGCGCCTAATTCTAAATCATGCGTCGTATAATTTTGCTCATGAATCTTCAATTGTCTAGACGCATAAGCAATCACCTTCGTCCGTTGCATTAAAACATAACCGAGACCTTGCTTTGATGCGTCACAATAAATCACAAAATCATCATTCCCTTCAGGCAATGACAATATAGGTGCCGTAGTTAGCTTTTTCTTCAATAATTGAAACGCCTTCTCTTGTTCATCCTTCCATTCAAATTTCTTCCATTTATGCGTTAATGCAGTCAAGGGTTTTGCTATTTTGGAGAAATCTTGGATGAATCTTCTGTAGTAACCAGCCAATCCTAAAAATTGACGTATATGCTTCGGAGTTTTTGGGGTTTCCCACTTTTCAACGATTTCGATCTTTGCTGGGTCTACCTGGATACCTTCTTTGTTCACTATGTGACCGAGGAATTGAACTTCTTCTAACCAAAACGCACACTTTGAAAACTTAGCGTATAGTTTTTCTTTCCTCAATACTTCTAGCACTTTTCTCAAATGTTCTTCGTGCTCTTGATCATTCTTTGAGTAAATAAGTATGTCATCGATGAAAACAATGACAAACTTGTCAAGATATGGCCCACACACTCGGTTCATAAGGTCTATGAACACAGCTGGTGCGTTAGTCAATCCAAACGGCATAACCATAAACTCGTAATGACCATAACGCGTCCTAAAAGCAGTTTTTGGAATATCATCCTCCTTTACTCGCATTTGATGATATCCAGAACGTAAATCAATCTTCGAATAAACCAACGAGCCTTGTAGTTGATCAAATAAGTCGTCAATTCTCGGCATGGATAACGGTTTTTGATGGTAAGTTTGTTCAACTCTCTGTAGTCAATACACAACCTAAATGTACCATCCTTCTTCTTGACAAACAAAACAGGAGCTCCCCATGGTGATGTGCTTGGTCGAATGAAACCACGTTCTAATAGTTCTTGCAGTTGGCTTTGCAGTTCTTTCATCACGCTGGGTGCGAGTCTATAAGGAGCACGAGCTATTGGTGCAGCTCCTGGTACAAGATATATTTGAAATTCAACAGATCGATGTGGAGGTAGTCCCGGTAATTCTTTCGAAAATACATCAGGAAATTCTTTTGCGACGGGAACATCATTGATGCTCTTTTGTTCAGTTTGTACTTTCTCGACGTGTGCTAGAATAGCATAGCAACCTTTTCTTATTTGTTTTTGTGCCTTCAAATTACTAATAAGATGTAGCTTCATGTTGCCTTTTTCTCCGTACACCATTAAGGGTTCTCCTTCTTCTCGTACAATGCGAATTGCATTTTTATAACATACGATCTCTGCTTTCACCTTCTTCAGCCAGTCCATGCCAACTATTACATCAAAACTCCCTAACTCTACTGGTATCAAATCAATCTTAAATATTTCGCTACCCAGTTTAATTTCTCGATTCCGGCATATATTATCTGCTGAAATTAATTTACCGTTTGCTAATTCGAGTAAAAATTTACTATCCAACGGCGTCAATGGACAACTTAATTTAGCACAAAAATATCTACTCATATAGCTTCTATTCGCACCCGAATCAAATAAAACGTAAGCAGATTTATTGTCAATAAGAAACGTACCCGTAACAAGCTCCGGGTCTTCCTGTGCCTCTGCCGCATGAATATTGAAAACTCTTCCGCGACCTTGTCCATTCGTGTTCTCTTGGTTCGGGCAATTTCTAATAATGTGGCCCGGTTTTCCACATTTATAACAAACTACATTGGCATAACTTGCTCCGACACTACTTGTGTAACGACCCGGATTTTTTCAATCGTTTTATACTTATGAGATTAATATTTACATAAATTAAACCTTAACAACATGATAAGCAATCCAAATTGTTGAGACTTGTGTTTTTGAAAATAGTTTTACACAACGTTTGACAGTCCAATTTGACCGATGATATCACGAACTATATAACATACGATAATTATACGTTTGTGTATATATATGTATTTAAATATATTTAACATGATCTAAGGATGGTTTAACATCTCATTGTGTACTAATGACAATGAGTTATAAGTATATTTTGAAACTACTAACTTAAGTTTTCAAAACGATAACTATATGTAACATTCTTTGATATATATACTTATAACCTATAATGCTTATACATGTATCGTATATATAATGTATTTAATCACTTTTTAACGACTTAAATACATAAAACAATATAAGTATGTTCACAAAAGATAGCTATATTTGAATTCTCATTCCGTTTCCTCAAGATTTCTATACGTATATCTAGGGTATATGTACCCGTATCATACCCAGCTTCTATATGTATTTACTATTGGTATATACACATCAAATCAACATCCTAATCAACATTATTACTGCCCTAGATATGAGGTAACTAGGATTTGTCAAGTAGCATGAATTATTAGTAAGAAAACAAAATTAGGAATCCTTTTCTTTTTTTATAAACTAAAAACATTTTTATGAATGAACACCATTTCTTCACTCCATTTTCTCATACCTACACCCTCATTTCTCTCTCAAAATACTCCTAACTTCATACTTGATCATCTCCAAGCATTTTCCCCATCATTTAGCTTCAATTACAAGCCTTAAACACCACAAGAAAACTCTTTCAAGAACATATCAAAATAACCACCCATTTGAAGAAGTATACTTCCAACCTTTTGATCTAACTCCACCACTCTTTGATTCCAAGATTTTTTATTATCACTTACAGTAACTTTGTCCAAGTAACTTGAGGTAGTAACCTTGTTCATAATCTTGTTCGATTCATAATTATATAGCTATCTTATTTTATGTTGTAAAATTTTAACAACAAGAACATAGTTTGAATGATTTCAAACTTGTTTGCAAACTAAATAGATCCTTCTAACTTAACTTTTAAAACACTTCAAGACCTGTAATATATCATAATGATATGCTAACTTAACAAGATATAACTTGGTTTTACAAAGAACACCTTAAAAACTGAATCTACGTCGTCGGAGTGCAACCGGGGGCTGTTTTGGGTTGGATAATTAAAAACCATCTTGAACTTTGAATTGGAAGTTTATATTCTGGAAAAATGATATTTCTTATGAATATGTTAATATATGAAAATCTCATGGTGTAACTCAAAGTGTAAGTATTTTTTAGAAAAATGATCATTAAATGTTGTTTTTATGATGGAAAATGATCAATTTCATAAGTTTTACCAAAGTTTGACCTATAACCTATGATTTTGAATACAAACTAAGGTATTTTTAGTTCATATTCTTAAAATTTGACTCGATCCAAGGAAGTGGCAAGTTGAACCAACAAAAGCGGAGTTGTAATGAAGAAACTACGACTAAAACAAGATTGGGTATCCGAAGCTAGTTTAGCTACGAAAATATTTGGAGATAAAGTAAATTAATCATATCTTTTCTAATTAATATGATATTTTATATATAATTACTTATGATTTGATTTTATATATTTCAGGACCACCCGTAAACAACACGAGAAGATTAATCATAAGACCTCATGATTGTACGCAACATGTCATTTGACAACACGGTACTTTATGTACGCAACACTTCATTTGACAACATGGTACCATGTTTCGAGATTAATTCTGATCAATACGAATACGATGGGGTCTGTATTTATTTTATTGAGCAACTAATTGTGGAATACTAACATCGGACTGCTAACTACGGACTAAGAAAATATTAAAAGCATTATAAGTATATATATATATATATATATATATATATATATATATATATATATAACGATTACTTGAAAAGAAAATATGTTGATATATTATATATATGGTTAGGTTCGTGATATCTATCGGAGACCAAGTCGAGTTAAATACCTTTAAGGCAAAAGTGAGTATATAGTCCCACTTTTAAACTCTAAATATTTCGGGATGAGAATACATGCATTTTATGATTTACGTTATGGACACAAGTGATTAAAATATATATTCTACGTTGAGTTGTACCACTGGCATACTTCCCTGTAGCTTGGTAACTACTATTTACATGTGGTATTGTAAACGCGAATCCTGTTGATAGATCTATCGGGCCTGACAACCCCAACCGGACTGGACGACCAGTATTCAACGGTTGCACAGTACTTCGTTTTGGTGACTACACTTGGTACAGTGTAGTGAGATTTCATAATAAAGGGAATATGCGACGTTGATTAAATGTTAAGTATGGTTATCAAGTGCTCAACCACTTAGAATATTTTTATTAAAACGTTTATGTATATGAAATCTTGTGGTCTATATTTATAACGCTGCTAGCATTAAACCTATATCTCACCAACTTTATGTTGATGTTTAAAGCATGTTTATTCTCAGGTTCCTAGAAGTCTTCCGCTGTTTGAATATATGTTAGAGAAACCATGTGCATGAAGTCATACATGTTTTATTCGAGGAAGCATTGCATTCAAAAAATCATCACCGTGTATTTATTTTGACTGCATTGTCAACGGAAGTATTCTTGTAAACTGTTATTTACGGTGATTGTCTATATGTAGAAATCATCAGATGTCGAAAACATTGAATTTTAAATATTCATTTATGGTATATCTTTTCAAAAGAATGCAATGTTTATAAAACGTATCATATAGAGTTCAAATGCCTCGCGATGTAATCATATGTTATTGTATTCGTCCCTATGGATTGGGTCGGGTCGTTTCATGTGGTATCAGAGCGGTGGTCTTAGCGAACCAGGTCTGCATTAGTGTGTCTAACTGATAAGTCGTTAGGTTGCATTAGTGAGTCTGGACTTCGACCGTGTCTGCATGTCAAAATTTTGCTTATCATTTTGTGTCGAAAATCATCTACTTATCATCTGTAGGAAATTACCTGCTTATCATCTTAAGTCTAAACGCGTCTTACTGCATTCATTGTATGAATGGTGTATAGAAAAAATTCATATCTTAGCGTATTTGCTAATTCATATCTACGCGTATCTGTTACTGTAAACTTTGTCCGACATATTTCGTAAATCCCTCCGTAATCTATGAGATCTTTTATTCTATATATGTGGATATTCTATATAATTAGAATACCACCCGATAGCCGGAAAATCATTTCATATCGAAAAATCCTTTATTCAATCATATGAAATGGAACTCGTCACTAGTTGAAGTCCCTCGGATTCCGATATGGAATACCACTCAAGCTCCGAAAGCAGTGTGACCGGAATGGATCAACCAATCAGTCATCATCTATTTTGGATGGATTGGGGATGGGTTCGTAGCCTCCTCAATCATTGGAGACAAGAAGAAGGTGATCCCCTCCATCCACCAAATTGCCCTCTTGACGATGAACCTGAAGCACTTACCGGCGAACCTGTTCGAGAAACCATTTTCTCTCTCATTTCCAGAGTATCTCGTCACGATTATATACTACATCAAATTCTAGATTTTATTTATCCGCTCGTCCGAACCGACAATCACCCCGGTGTAATAGAAGAAGTCAACGAGCTTCGCACTCGGGTAGTGGCTTTAGAGAATACGGTACGAAGGTTACAAACACCATCAGCAGCATCAGCAGCATAACCAGTACCGTCAATAACATCAACATCGCAAGCCTCAATACCCTAAGCACCAGCAGCATCACCAGCATCAACGTTATCACCATCATCAACATCAACAGGATCATTACCACCACCAACAATCACATCCGCATCACACGCCTCAATATCACCATACGTACCTCGGATATCAACGTCACAGGCACCATAGATACCAAGAAGTACCAACGACAACAAACGATGAAGTATTGATTCATAACTCCATCGGAGAAACATTCTATGGTGATTATGTAATCTCTAAAGACATAGAGATTACCTATTTCTGCCTTAACCATAAATCAGATGAGTGGACAGAAATAATAAAAGGAAGAGTAGAAACCCCGACAAGAATGATGCGTAAGGTACAAGCTAGACTTGTTTTACCAACAGCATCAGCAGTACCCTTAGCCTCACCAACACAGTCAGTGCTGTCAACGTCGTTAGAATCATCAGCAACTTTAACATCTCAAGCTCCACCAGTTCAAGAATCACCGTGGACATCATCAATAACGCGTATATTGCATCAACGAGTTATGAAGTATTAACTCATTCTTCTGAAGAATTTATATAAATATTTTATATATATGAATTCGGAAACCAAAATAAATCTTTTCGTACTAAGCTATTAAGTATGAATTGAAAAAGGGTAGATACTACTCGTTTAAATTCATACTACAAATATGCAATGATGTACGTCCTTCGTCAGCAACTTAATCATCATTAACTACAATCCCTGTTTCAATTCAATGAAATTCGTTTTATAATAAACCAAGTGTATTATTCAATAATATGTTTGATTTTACACTTTCATCTTCAATGTACTCGAAGCTTACTGGGAAACAACATTCATATCTTGCGAAGTTAGCAAGAGTTCAATGAGTATCAGCATGATTTACTAAGGAAATATATATAAGAATAAATAATGAAGTATTGATCCATAACTTCATTAATATTCTGTGAAGAATATGTGGTTCCTAATCGTTTTAGAGATTACTTATTCTAGCTCAAACCGAAAATCAAATGAGTCTAATATTATATTGACTTATAAAATTCATGATTACATCTGAAGAAGATATATATGTACATATATTTTCATAAATATTGTAATAAATTTCTCTGGTACAAAACATTACTTGTGAAATATTTTTTTAACGGGTAGGTAATACCCGAGAGATATATAAATTCACAATTAATATGATTATATTCTTCAACTCTGATTCAACAATCATCAACTATACTCACTACCTTCACAATAATATACATTCTTTCATAGAAATCAAAACAACCATTCTCATCCAAATTTGATTACGACAAAACGAAATCCAAGTCAAGACTTAACAGAAGACATCACTCTTAGGACTCTTACATCTTTCAAAACTATACTTTTACTTCAAAACTATGCTAGAACATCATTCGATTCTTAGAACCCAGAAAAATATTTGTATCATTCAAAGTCCTAAAACATCATATGTATATTAACAATTACAATCTATGATCAAACCCTTCGAAATTCCTGAAGACACTTCAAATAATGGACAATCGAGATGATGATCCAACCACACATTACCCGCAGTCTTGCACCTGAAAAGCTTTCGAAACCAAGGACATAATTTAACACGTATCCGCGTTAAATCTTTTAGCATTTATTAGTAAAAATAACTTTGCAATTCCTTTTCAAAATAGCAAATTTTGTCACAGTTTCAGCAAGTCAACCTCGACTTTCCATTCGAAGTAGCCTTATTATAACCTGTAGTACATACGATTACCCTTTTGTTACCAGGGAACCTTTTATATTCCACGACATTATCAGCAGATGTACCAGCAACTCGTTACCCCTTTGGCGGAATCAACAATTGGTATTTTGAAATCTCGCAGCATTTCTATTTCGGCAGTTATATATATATATATATATATATACAATGTCTATCCACAAGAATTACATATTTCAAATGTGAAGTTTCTGAAAAATGCTCCAGTCTACGAATTAGTGCTATTAAGTTTTGGAAAAGACTGATAAAGTGGTAAAGACAGTAGACAACAATTACGGTCAGAAGTTTGACAATAAAGAATAATAAATTGGAAAAGCTCGAACGAAAAATTTGGTACTGGAAAACGGATTGAGCAAAGTATAAAGGAGGTCATGGACAAATCACAATGACGAAATCTACCTTTAAAGGATTCAAATGATTCAGTGTCTTCTGAAACCGTTAGTAAGAACCTTACTCCTTATTCTAAACCTTCACAGACAGATTTTCCGCGTCATTCCCTGATCTTAGATATTCTAAGATATCATCGTATTTTTCATTATAAATATCTCCGATATTCTTGAAGATATATTCCCAACTATCCTCATCAAAAATCATTTATCTCTTCACAATATTTGCGTTACAACATAAAAGAAACTGTGTTAGTTTCTAAATTCTAAAAAATTCGAGTTTAAAATATGAATGTTTTGAAGTAGTGTTGGAAACTGAAGCATGAATTAGTATAATATAATGACACTTGATCAACGTGATTATATTACAGTAATTCATGCTGAGTTTCTAAATGGAACATAATGATTCACAGATCATAACGTCATCATGTGCCATGTTACACAACTCTTACATTCTACCCAATCTCCAAACATATTAAGAACATATCTCCTTGATAATTCTATCTTTTCAGACATTCTGGTAACTTACCAAATCAAGATCGTTCAATTACTATTTCCTTCTTAGAACATTAAATATGTTTATTTCAAAATCCATACCTACGAATTCCGGACCATTATTCGCTTGACTCGAAGTCGGGAAGAGGAAACAGAAGTATGGAACTGTTGAATATAAAAGAAAATATAAAGCTTGACAACAACAAATAAATTACAAACCGTGTATATAAATACGTATTGCAATGTAAAGGCATGGGAGAATTAACAATACTATAACCCCAAGGTAATAGTAGAAATAAATAAAATCCTCCGGAGGTAGATGAAAAAGAAGAATGGCAGAGATGAAAGTTAAGAGTATATCCAGAATCAGTACTGGATGAAGCATACTGATAAATATTTTAAAGTATGAATTGAGGGAGGAAGAATAGAAGGTATGAGTTGTAAGGAAATGAAGGGAGGTGGATTTATAGTAAAAGATCCGTATCGAAGAATCAAATCTCATTATGAAGATTTTACTCCAAATCTCTTGAACTTGGAAATCACCTATCTACGTCAAAAGATATGACGAATCTATACCTACTCATTTCACCCTTTGGTGATAGCCTCACTCGTACTCTTCACAAAAATCAAATTTCTTTATCAATATTACTTGATGATAATAAAACTCTAATTTCCAACTCGTATACGTCATGAAAACATACTTATTGTCAGCCATGACCATCCCATTCAAATTTCGGGACGAAATTTATTTAACGGGTAGGTACTGTAATGACCCGGATATTTCCAATCGTTTTATACTTATGAGATTAATATTTACATAAATTAAACCTTACCAACATGATAAGCAATCCAAATTGTTGAGACTTGTGTTTTTGAAAAGAGTTTTACACAACGTTTGACAGTCCAATTTGACCGATGATATCACGAACTATATAACATACGATAATTATACGTTTGTGTATATATATGTATTTATATATATTTAACATGATCTAAGGATGGTTTAACATCTCATTGTGTACTAATGACAATGAGTTATAAGTATATTTTGAAACTACTAACTTAAGTTTTCAAAACGATAACTATACGTAACATTCTTTGATATATATACTAATAACCTATAATGCTTATACATGTATCGTATATATAATTTATTTAATCACTTTTTAAGGACTTAAATACATAAAACAATATAAGTATGTTCACAAAAGATAGCTATATTTGAATTCTCATTCCGTTTCCTCAAGATTTCTATACGTATATCTAGGGTATATGTACCCGTATCATACCCAGCTTCTATATGTATTTACTATTGGTATATACACATCAAATCAACATCCTAATCAACATTATTACTGCCCTAGATATGAGGTAACTAGGATTTGTCAAGTAGCATGAATTATTAGTAAGAAAACAAAATTAGGAATCCTTTTCTTTTTTTATAAACTAAAAACGTTTTTATGAATGAACACCATTTCTTCACTCTATTTTCTCATACCTACACCCTCATTTCTCTCTCAAAATACTCCTAAATTCATACTTGATCATCTCCAAGCATTTTCCCCATCATTTAGCTTCAATTACAAGACACCATAAGAAAACTCTTTCAAGAACATATCAAAATAACCACCCATTTGAAGAAGTATACTTCCAACCTTTTGATCTAACTCCACCACTCTTTGATTCCAAGATTTTTTATTATCTCTTACAGTAACTTTGTCCAAGTAACTTGAGGTAGTAACCTTGTTCATAATCTTGTTCGATTCATAATTATATAGCTATCTTATTTTATGTTGTAAAATTTTAACAACAATAACATAGTTTGAATGATTTCAAACTTGTTTGCAAACTAAATAGATCCTTCTAACTTAACTTTTAAAACACTTCAATACCTGTAATATATCATAATGATATGCTAACTTAACAAGATATAACTTGGTTTTACAAAGAACACCTTAAAAACTGAATCTACGTCGTCGGAGTGCAACCGGGGGCTGTTTTGGGTTGGATAATTAAAAACTATCTTGAACTTTGAATTGGAAGTTTATATTCTGGAAAAATGATATTTCTTATGAATATGTTAATATATGAAAATCTCATGGTGTAACTCAAAGTGTAAGTATTTTTTAGAAAAATGATCATTAAATGTTGTTTTTATGATGGAAAATGATCACTTTCATAAGTTTTACCAAAGTTTGACCTATAACCTGTGATTTCGAATACAAACTAATGTATTTTAAGTTCATATTCTTAAAATTTGACTCGATCCAAGGAAGTGGCAAGTTGAACCAACAAAAACAGAGTTGTAATGAAGATACTACGACTAAAACAAGATTGGGTATCCGAAACTAGTTTAGCTACGAAAATATTTGGAGATAAAGTAAATTAATCATATCTTTTCTAATTAATATGATATTTTATATATAATTACTTATGATTTGATTTTATATATTTCAGGACCACCCGTAAACAACACGAGAAGATTAATCATAAGACCTCATGATTGTACGCAACACGTCATTTGACAACACGGTACTTTATGTACGCAACACGTCATTTGACAACATAGTACCATGGGTTGAGATTAATTCTGATCAATACGAATATGATGGGGTCTTTATTTATTTTATTGAGCAACTAATTGTGGACTACTAACATCGGACTGCTAACTACGGACTAAGAAAATATTAAAAGTATTATAAGTATATATATATATATATATATATATATATATATATATATATATATATATATATATATATATATATATATATATATATATATATATGTAACGATTACTTGAAAAGAAAATATGTTGATATATTATATATATGGTTAGGTTCGTGATATCTATCGGAGACCAAGTCGAGTTAAATACCTTCAAGGCAAAAGTGAGTATATAGTCCCACTTTTAAACTCTAAATATTTCGGGATGAGAATACATGCATTTTATGATTTACGTTATGGACACAAGTGATTAAAATATATATTCTACGTTGAGTTGTACCACTGGCATACTTCCCTGTAGCTTGGTAACTACTATTTACATGTAGTATTGTAAACGCGAATCCTGTTGATAGATCTATCGGGCCTGACAACCCCAACCGGACTGGACGACCAGTATTCAACGGTTGCACAGTACTTCGTTTTGGTGACTACACTTGGTACAGTGTAGTGAGATTTCATAATAAAGGGAATATGCGACGTTGATTAAATGTTAAGTATGGTTATCAAGTGCTCAACCACTTAGAATATTTTTATTAAAACGTTTATGTATATGAAATCTTGTGGTCTATATTTATAACGCTGCTAGCATTAAACCTATATCTCACCAACTTTATGTTGACGTTTAAAGCATGTTTATTCTCAGGTTCCTAGAAGTCTTCCGCTGTTTGAATATATGTTAGAGAAACCAAGTGCATGGAGTCATACATGTTTTATTCGAGGAAGCATTGCATTCACAAAATCATCACCGTGTATTTATTTTGACTGCATTGTCAACGAAAGTATTCTTGTAAACTGTTATTTACAGTGATTGTCTATATGTAGAAATCATCAGATGTCGAAAACATTGAATTTTAAATATTCATTTATGGTATATCTTTTCAAAAGAGTGCAATGTTTATAAAACGTATCATATAGAGGTCAAATGCCTTGCGATGTAATCATATGTTATTGTATTCGTCCCTATGGATTGGGTCGGGTCGTTTCAACTTGCTCCGCCATTACTCGTTCCGACACCATTTGTTCCTTTCGTTCTGTTAACCCCTGGTCCGTAGACCTCACACTTCGCCGCGCTATGACCATTTCTTTTACACTTGTTGCAAAATTTGGTGCAGAACCCCGAGTGATACTTTTCACACCTTTGGCATAGCTGCTTCTGATTGTTGTTGTTGTTGCGGTTGTTATTGTTGTTGGGATGATTGTTGTAGTTGTTGTTGTTGTTGTTGTTGTTGTTGTTGGGCCGTTTGTTGTAGTTGCGATTGATGTTGCGATTGTTGGGATAATTGGTGCGATTATTATTGTAATTGCTGTTGTTGTTGTATTGGTGATTCTTATCACCGTTTTCCTCCCACTTTCTTTTGACTTGCTTCACATTGGCCTCTTCAGCCGTCTGTTCTTTAATTCTTTCCTCAATCTGGTTCACTAGTTTGTGAGCCATTCTACATGCCTATTGTATGGAGGCGGGCTCGTGTGAACTTATATCTTCTTGGATTCTTTCCGGTAATCCTTTCACAAACGCGTCGATCTTCTCTTCCTCATCTTCGAACGCTCCAGGACACAATAGGCATAATTCTGTGAATCGTCTTTCGTACGTGGTAATATCAAATCCTTGGGTTCGTAACCCTCTAAGTTCTGTCTTGAGCTTATTGACCTCGATTCTGGGACGGTACTTCTCGTTCATCAAGTGCTTGAATGCTGACCACGGTAGTGCGTACGCATCATCTTATCCCACTTGCTCTAGATAGGTATTCCACCATGTTAACGCAGAACCTGTGAAGGTATGCGTAGCGTACTTCACTTTGTCCTCTTCAGTACACTTACTTATGGCAAACACCGATTCGACCTTCTCGGTCTACCGTTTCAATCCGATCGGTCCTTCGGTTCCATCAAATTCCAAAGGTTTGCAGGCAGTGAATTCTTTGTAGGTACATCCTACACGATTTCCTGTACTGCTAGATCCAAGGTTATTGTTGGTATGTAGCGCAGCCTGTACTGCGGCTATGTTTGAAGCTAGAAAAGTACGGAATTCCTCTTCATTCATATTCACGGTGAGTCGAGTAGTCGGTGCCATTTCCTTCAAAATAGTCAAATGGAACAAGTTAATCATACAGAATATTAAGAGTAGTTAATAGTATTTCGTAGCATAATATGAACTCATTTATAATAGCTTTTTCTTTATATTAGCATTTTATAAGGTTAAATTCGGGTAGTACCTACCCGTTAAGTTCATACTTAGTAGCTAATATACAATTCAACTACTACAATTCTATATGAAAAACTGATTATAATAATATTTCGCGTTCAAACTTTTATACAATATTTTACAAACTTACAATACCGCTTATTTTACATAAAGCATGAAATATAGCACACAATAACTTTAATACAAGATAGTTGTGAAGATAATTCTAGCTAGTACACAAGTCGTTCAGCAAAGGCAATAAAGACACGTAATTCATACGTCCAGAAACAAGTCATGCATTCTGGTTTTACTAGGACTACTTCCCATCCTTGGTCTTGTGGAACATAACCGTTATGGCCGTTGATAAGACAGCGTGTTGTAACGTCGTCAAAGGGACGAGGGTTACGTAATGACCAACAGGCTCGTAATAACCTAAAAACCTCATTTCTTACCCCAATTACCGACTCCGTCACTTGTGGGAACGTTTTGTTTAATAGTTGTAGCCCGATGTTCTTTTTCTCACTTTGGTGAGAAGCGAACATTACTAACCCGTAAGCATAGCATGCTTCTTTATGTTGCATGTTAGCCACTTTTTCTAAATCATGAAGTCCTATATTCGGATACATTGAGTCAAAATAATTTCTTAACCCGTTGCGTAAAATAGCATTTGGGTTCCCTGCAATATATGCGTCAAAGTAAACATATCGTAACTTATGGGTTTCCCAATGTGATATCCCCCATCTTTCAAACGAAAGTCTCTTATAAACCAAGACATTCTTGGAACGTTCTTCGAATATCTTACAAACTGATTTCGCCGTAAATAGTTGTGCCGAAGAATTCTGACCGACTCTAGACAAGATTTCATCAATCATGTCTCCGGGTAGGTCTCTTAAAATATTGGGTTGTCTATCCATTTTGTGTTTTTATACTGTAAAATAGACAAGAGTTAGATTCATAAAAAAAATACTTATTAATACAAGCAATTTTTACATATATCATAAAGCATAAGCACACTATATTACATATATTACACCACACGAATACAACTATCTTATTCCGACTCGTTCGTTTCTTCTTCTTCGGTTTTGGTTCGTTTTGCCAAGTTTCTAAGGATATATGATGTTCCCCTAATACGAGCTGTCATTTTCCACAACGGTTTAGAAAAACCTGGTGGTTTAGAGGTTCCCGGGATGATTGTTACAACTTAAGGGCTTCGGGGGTTGACGATACATATAAAGTTCATCGGGGTTGGAATTAGATTTCTCTATTTTTATGACCTTTCCCATATTATTTTCTTTTTGCCTTTTTAAATTCAGTTGGGGTAATTTCTATAACATCATCGGAATTCTCGTCGGAATCCGATTCATTGGAGAATTGGTAATCCTCCCAATATTTTGCTTCCTTGGCGGAAACACCGTTGACCATAATTAACCTTGGTCGGTTGGTTGAGAATTTTCTTTTACTTAACCATTTTATTATTTCCCCCACCGGTTCTATTTCTTCTTCCGGTTCCGATTCTTCTTCCGATTCCGATTCTTCTTTCGGTTCTGACTCTTCTTCCGGTTCCTCTTCGGGAACTTGTGAATCAGTCCACGAATCATTCCAATTTACATTTGACTCTTCATTATTATTAGGTGAGTCAATGGGACTTGTTCTAGAGGTAGACATCTATCACATAATATCAAACACGTTAAGAGATTAATATATCACATAATATTCACATGTTAAAAATATATAGTTTCCAACAAAATTTGTTAAGCAATCATTTTTCAAGTAAACACGGTCGAAGTCCAGACTCACTAATGCATCCTAACAAACTCGATAAGACACACTAATGCAAAATTCTGGTTCTCTAAGACCAACGCTCGGATACCAACTGAAATGTCCCGTTCTTATTGATTAAAAACGTTCCATATTAATTGATTTCGTTGCGAGGTTTTGACCTCTATATGAGACGTTTTTCAAAGACTGCATTCATTTTTAAAACAAACCATAACCTTTATTTCATAAATAAAGGTTTAAAAAGCTTTACGTATATTATCAAATAATGATAATCTAAAATATCCTGTTTACACACGACCATTACATAATGGTTTACAATACAAATATGTTACATCGAAATCAGTTTCTTGAATGCAGTTTTTACACAAGATCATACAAACATGGACTCCAAATCTTGTCCTTATTTTAGTATGCAACAGCGGAAGCTCTTAGTATTCACCTGAGAATAAACATGCTTTAAACGTCAACAAAAATGTTGGTGAGTTATAGGTTTAACCTATATATATCAAATCGTAACAATAGACCACAAGATTTCATATTTCAATACACATCCCATACATAGAGATAAAAATCATTCATATGGTGAACACCTGGTAACCGACATTAACAAGATGCATATATATAAGAATATCCCCATCATTCCGGGACACCCTTCGGATATGATATAAATTTCGAAGTACTAAAGCATCCAGTACTTTGGATGGGGTTTGTTAGGCCCAATAGATCTATCTTTAGTATTCGCGTCAATTAGGGTATCTGTTCCCTAATTCTTAGATTACCAGACTTAATAAAAAGGGGCATATTCGATTTCGATAATTCAACCATAGAATGTAGTTTCACGTACTTGTGTCTATTTTGTAAATCATTTATAAAACCTGCATGTATTCTCATCCCAAAAATATTAGATTTTAAAAGTGGGACTATAACTCACTTTCACAGATTTTTACTTCGTCGGGAAGTAAGACTTGGCCACTGGTTGATTCACGAACCTATAACAATATATACATATATATCAAAGTATGTTCAAAATATATTTACAACACTTTTAATATATTTTGATGTTTTAAGTTTATTAAGTCAGCTGTCCTCGTTAGTAACCTACAACTAGTTGTCCACAGTTAGATGTACAGAAATAAATCGATAAATATTATCTTGAATCAATCCACGACCCAGTGTATACATATCTCAGTATTGATTACAACTCAAACTATATATATTTTGGAATCATCCTCAACCCTGTATAGCTAACTCCAACATTCACATATAGAGTGTCTATGGTTGTTCCGAAATTTATATAGATGTGTCGACATGATAGGTCGAAACATTGTATACGTGTCTATGGTATCTTAAGATTACATAATATACAATACAAGTTGATTAAGTTATGGTTGGAATAGATTTGTTACCAATTTTCACGTAGCTAAAATGAGAAAAATTATCCAATCTTGTTTTACCCATAACTTCTTCATTTTAAATCCGTTTTGAGTGAATCAAATTGCTATGGTTTCATATTGAACTCTATTTTATGAATCTAAACAGAAAAAGTATAGGTTTATAGTCAGAAAAATAAGTAACAAGTCATTTTTGTAAAGGTAGTCATTTCAGTCGAAAGAACGACGTCTAGATGACCATTTTAGAAAACATACTTCCACTTTGAGTTTAACCATAATTTCTGGATATAGTTTCATGTTCATAATAAAAATCATTTTCCCAGAATAACAACTTTTAAATCAAAGTTTATCATAGTTTTTAATTAACTAACCCAAAACAGTCCGCGGTGTTACTACGACGACGTAAATCCGGTTTTACGGTGTTTTTCGTGTTTCCAGGTTTTAAATCATTAAGTTAGCATATCATATAAATATAGAACATGTGTTTAGTTGATTTTAAAAGTCAAGTTAGAAGGATTAACTTTTATTTGCGAACAAGTTTAGAATTAACTAAACTATGTTCTAGTGATTACAAGTTTAAACCTTGGAATAAGATAGCTTTATATGTATGAATCGAATGATGTTATGAACATCATTACTACCTCAAGTTCCTTGGATAAACCTACTGGAAATGAGAAAAATAGATCTAGCTCCAAAGGATCCTTGGATGGCTTGAAAGTTCTTGACGCAGAATCATGACACGAAAACAATTTCAAGTAAGATTTCCACTCGAAATAAGATTGTTATAGTTATAGAAATTGAATTAAAGTTTGAATATGATTATTACCTTGTATTAGAAATATAACCTAATGTAAGTAACAAAGGTTTCTTGATCTTGGATGATTACTTGGAATGGATTTAGAAAACTTGGAAGTAAACTTGCAATCTTGGAAGTATTCTTGATTTTATGAAACTAGAACTTTTGGAATTTATGAAGAACACTTAGAACTTGAAGATAGAACTTGAGAGAGATCAATTAGATGAATAAAATTGAAGAATGAAAGTGTTTGTAGGTGTTTTTGGTCGTTGGTGTATGGATTAGATATAAAGGATATGTAATTTTGTTTTCATGTAAATAAGTCATGAATGATTACTCATATTTTTGTAATTTTATGAGATATTTCATGCTAGTTTCCAAATAATGGTTCCCAAATGTGTTAGGTGACTCAGATGGGCTGCTAAGAGGTGATCATTGGAGTGTATATACCAATAGTACATACATCTAAAAGCTGTGTATTGTACGAGTACGAATACGGGTGCATACGAGTAGAATTGTTGATGAAACTGAACGAGGATGTAATTGTAAGCATTTTTGTTAAGTAGAAGTATTTTGATAAGTGTCTTGAAGTCTTTCAAAAGTGTATGAATACATATTAAAACACTACATGTATATACATTTTAACTGAGTCGTTAAGTCATCGTTAGTCGTTATCATGATATTATGATATATAATATATCTTAGTATGATATATATACAGTTAAATGTCGTTACAACGATAATCGTTACATATATGTCTCGTTTCGAAATCATTAAGTTAGTAGTCTTATTTTTACATATGTATTTCATTGTTAATACACTTAATAATATATTTACTTATCATTTAAAATAATTAACCAAGTGTATCAATATCTTAATATGATTCATATGTACCTAGTAAGACGTTATAACGATAATCGTTATATATATCGTTTTCGAGTTTCTTAAATTAATAGTCTCATTTTTATGTATATAACTCATTGTTAAAATACCTAATGAGATACATACTTATAATAAAATCATGTTAACTATATATATAACCATATATATGTCATCGTATAGTTTTTACAAGTTTTAATGTTCGTGAATCACCGGTCAACTTGGGTGGTCAATTGTCTATATGAAACCTATTTCAATTAATCAAGTCTTAACAAGTTTGATTGCTTAACATGTTGGAAACACTTAATCATGTAAATAACAATTTCATTTAATATATATATAAACATGGAAAAGTTCGGGTCACTACATTTGCGGCCATTAATTATCATCAAAATAAAACTACACTCATATATATTAGCATTCAATATAAAATTTAGAAACAAACACAAAAATATGGTTTTGAATCTAGAGAAATAGAAAAGCAGCTAAAATACTCAAATAATAAAACCAAGACGTTATAAAATGAGCAACGTTTTGTAGCTAGTGGTGAGATAGTAGCCCCAACATTATTCTCGATGTACCTAAATACAATATTAAATTAAAACAACTATCATGATGGTATTTAAATAGGCACAACAATTCACATTTGAAGGTACTACTTATCGTAAGATTTAAAAGTGCAAAATTCACCTTTAAAAATAGTAAAATGTCATTTTCGGCATCTAAACTGCTTCGAACGGGGGAAAGCCTTGAGAAAGTCTTGCCACTCGCCCCTTTTCTAGTTATCTTGCGAAAATGGGCATAATCTGCAAATTAAAATTTTTCGAAAAATTCACACAAAATTTTGCCTGATTTTGTGGGGAATGTAGTGACTTCAAATTTGTGTTTTGCGGTCATTAATTATCATCAAAATGAAACTGCACTCTCATATATTCACATTCAATATAAATATTTATAAACAAAAACAAAAACAAGGTTATGAATCTTGAGAAATAAAAAAGCGGCTAAAAATACTCGAAAAATAAACCAAGACGTTATAAAAGCAACAAAGTTTTGTAGCTAGTGGTCAGATGGTGGCCCCAACATGATTCTCAATCTACCTATATACAATATTAAATAAAAACAAGTATCATACTAATATTTAAACAGGCACAACTATTCATATATGAAGGTATTACTTATCGTAAGATATAAAAGTGCAAAATACACCTTTAAAAATAGTAAAATGTCATTTCCGGCATCGAATCTTCTTCGAACAGGGGAAAGCCTTAAGGAAGTTTTGCTCGTAGCACCGTTTTCTAGTTATCTTGCGAAAATGGGCCTAATCTGCAATTAAATTTTTTTCGGAAAATTTCCCACAAAATTTTGCCCGATTTTGTGGGAAATGTAGTGACTTTAAATTTGTATTTTACGGCCATTAATTATCATCAAAACGAAACTACACTCTCATATATTCGCATTCAATATAAAATTTAGAAACAAAAACAAAAATATGGTTATGAATCTAGAGAAATAAAAAGCGGCTAAAAATACACGCACAATAAAACGAAGACATTATAAAAGCAACAATGTTTTGTAGATAGTGGTGAGATAGTAGTCTCAACATGATTCTCGATATACCTAAATATAATATTAAATAAAAACAAGTATCATTGTGGTATTTAAACAGATACAACAATTCCTTATGTGAAGGTATTACTTATCGTAAGATCTAAAAGTGCAAAATTCACTTTTAAAAATAGTAAAATGTAATTTTTGGCATCGAAACTATTTCGAATGGGGGCAAGCCTTAAGGAAGTCTTGCTCGTAGCGCAGTTTTCTAGTTATCTTGCGAAAATGGGCCTAATCTGCCATTTAAATTTTTTTGGAAAATTCCCCACAAAATTATGCCCGATTTTGTGGGGAATGTAGTGACTCAAATTTGTATTTTGCGGCCATTAATTATAATCAAAACGAAATTACACTCTCATATATTCGCATTCAATATGAAATTTAGAAACAAAGATAAAAATATGGTTATGAATCTAGAGAATTAAAAAAGCAACTAAAGGTACTCGAACAATAAAACCAAGACGTTATAAAAGTAGCAACGTTTTGTAGCTAGTGGTGAGATAGTAGCTCCAACATGATTCTCAATGTACCTAAATACAATATTAAATAAAAACAAGTATCATAATGATATTTAAAAATGCACAACAATTCACATGTGAAGGTATTACTTATCGTAAGATCTAAAAGTGCAAAATTCACCTTTAAAAATAGTAAAATGTCATTTTTGGCATCTAAACTGCTTCGAATGGGGGGAAGCCTTAAGGAAGTCTTGATCGTAGCCCCTTTTTCTAGTTATCTTGTGATAGTGAGCCTAATCTGCAATTTAAAGTTTTTCGAAAAATTCCCCACAAAATTTTGTCCGATTTTGTGGGAAATGTAGTGACTTCAAATTTGTGTTTTGCGGCCATTAATTATCATTAAAATAAAACTACACTCATATATATTGGCATTCAATATAAAATTTAGAAACAAACACAAAAATATGGCTTTGAATCTAAAGAAATAAAAAAACGGCTAAAATACTCAAATAATAAAACCAAGACGTTATAAAAGCAGCAACGTTTTGTAGCTAGTGGTGAGATAGTAGCCCCAAAATTATTCTCGATGTACCTAAATACAATATTAAATAAAAACAAGTATCATAGAGGTATTTAAACAAGCACAACAATTCACATGTGAAGGTACTACTTATCGTAAGATTTAAAAGTGGAAAATTTACCTTTAAAAATAGTAAAATGTCATTTTCGGCATCTAAACTGTTTCGAATGGGGGAAAGCCTTAAGGAAGTCTTACCTCTAGCTATAAGATCCTGTTTCTCAGATGTTTTGGACACCATCCAAAAGGGTGGGACGCCGTCCTAGTAGGAAGGGCTGGACGCCGTCCAGAATTCTGGACGCCGTCCAGATGACCTGACGAGCCAGCTATTGTGTTTTAGATATTAAAAAGGGGTAGTTTGGTAATTTCACCTTGTGGACGAATTTAAGACCCTAGATCAGTTTTGGTGAGCCTCATTACTCCATTTTCATCTACCTTATCTCCTTCCACTTAAATTCTAGTGAGAGAGAAAGTTCTAGAGTGAGAGAGCTCCAATAAAGGAAGAAGAAGGTTGTTTTGGGTCTTAGTGCGAGTTCTAAAGTTATTCATCTCCTCACTAGCTATGTTTTGATTATGGTGGTAAGTCCTAAACTCTATTTCCTTAGTTTAAAGTGTTTAAGGGTTAAGGTTTGGGCTAGTGATGAACATAAAACCCATTTGTTAGTGATTTGGGGGGTTTTTGGGTAAGTTTGGGTCATGAGGCTCAAGGATGACTAACCTAGGGTTTTAAAATGCTAAATGTGTTTATAAGTCTTAAAATGGTTAGTTAAATCACTATCACACTTGTAGTTAATGTTAGTGGGTGTCATTTGGGTTATGGGTGACCCGAATGGGTGTGTTGACCTTGAAATGGGTCGAATGGCGACCTAGGTTGTTAAATGAGTATGAAAACACACTAAACTTGTGATTATAAAGTGTTTAAGACCATAATTGGCGAACGTTAGGGTTTTGGCCAAGTTGACCTAATCTTAGGGTTAAATGTGCAAATGGGTCGAAATTATACCTTGGGTCAAAATGACACTAGAATGGTGAGTGAGTTGGTTGACCAACTTGATCTTGTGATTGATTATGTGCATAATGTAATAGGTACGTTACATTGAAGGCTGCAAGCTCGGTTATCTTTCACAAAAAGACTTTAAGGTGAGTGGAATAATTATATATGTGTGTATATGATTTATTTACTTGTGGAGTATGGGTTAAAGTTCGATGTTGACGATACCATACCCTAGAGTATATTGTGGTGTTGATGAGGGCTTAAAGTTCGATGTTGACGATACCTCATGTATGGAATTTAAGTTCGATGCTGACGATGCCATACGACTATTGTAGTGACGTTCGATGAGGGTTTAAAGTTCGTTGTTGATGATACCTCATATGTGGGTTTAAAGTTCGATGTTGACGATACCACATTAATATAGACGGATGGGGTTTAAGTTCGACGTTGACGATACCATTCGTAAGGCTAGCCTTGGGTTTTGAGTACTATGGATGTTGTGAACATCAATGTTATATATTCGTGTTGTAGCATATTGTATTGTTGCGTTATATGCTATTGTTATACTAGTTTTGTTATCGTGGGTTTTTTTTAGCGTTATACATTTTAAAGGTATGCTAATTATGTAGCTAGTATGTATGCGGATATGGTGTAAGTGTGTGCAAGTAGGTAAGTTATATATATGTATATGTATAATTATTGCATTCACTAAGCTTTAGCTTACCCTCTCGTTGTTTACATTTTTAGGCTCCGGTGTGGACAAAGTCAAAGGTATTCGGTTGGATTAGTGGTCTCCCGCTTATTTTGATAGGGGATGCTTTTGGGTTAGCTTTTGGAAGTTCGGCCAAGATTTGGGTAGTTTAACCCCAAACACTATGCTCTAGGTGTCATTTGGAAATTAAACTCTTATGGTCGAAACTTGTATTTTTGAACGAAACGTGTAATTCGGGCCGACGTGGGCCCGGCGATGTAAAACTTGTTTTGATTATGGAAATCTCTTAGTTTAACTTATTATGACATGTTGTGAAAAGGTTTTCAATTAAAAGTGTCGGGAAACGGGTTATCCGCTCATGTAAGTTGGACCCGTTGAGCAGTTTCCGGTAGGCCAATTGGACGCCGTCCAGATCTGCTGGACGCCGTCCAGATGTGCAGGTTCAGAAAAAAAAATTTGTAGCGTGTTTTTGGTACAACGAAGTTGGGTTGTTACAAGTGGTATCAGAGCATGGTCTAAGGGATTTAGGTGACTTGAGATAGGTGCCTAGACTTAGACTTTATTGTGTGTACGCTTTATGCGGGACTTGTAGGACTTTGGGTCGGAACGGGAATTGTTAGTGCTAATGTTTATGCGAATTAATCTTGCACCAATTGTTTTGTGTTGTATTAGTAATCATCGAGCGAGATAGACGTTGTATGAAACAACCCAACCCGTATTCCATACGATAAATATATTTTTTTAAAATAATTCACATTTATGCGCCAATTAAATATGTAAACCATTCCACAAGTCCATTTAAAACGTACCATAATTTAAATGTTTACAAGGCACGAAGGCCATTAATTAAGTTTAATACAAGTTCGACCCACTACAAATGATAGATTATAATCCAAACGATATTTCGAGCATGGTTTGGGACTAAACTATCCAAAATGTTAGGCCAACTTTCAAAAGCTCCAACGAAACATCATCAAGGGACACCTAGTGCCCAACAACCCCTTTTCCCCTATCAAACAACAAGCGGAAATCTCTAATCCACCCGTACGCCCTTACCCTTGTCAATGCCCGAGCCTATAAAAAGATAAATAATGAGAGGGTAAGCTAAAGCTTAGTGAATGCAATAATTATACATATACATATATAACTTACTTACTTGCAAACACTTACCACAAATCCGTATACATACTAGCAACATAATTAGCATACCTTTATAATGTATAACGCTAAATCCTCGATAATATAAGCTAGTATAACAATATCATATAACGCAACAACATAATACGTTACAACACAATACAATAGCATTGATGTTCACAACATCCATTAGTATTTGAATCCCAAGGCTAGCTCAACGAATGGTATCGTTAACATCAACTTAATTCCCATTTGTCCTAATAAATGTGGTATCGTCAACATCGAACTTAAGCCCACATATGAGGTATCGTCAACATCGAACTTAAACCCTCATCGAATTTCACTACAATAGCGGTATGGCTTCGTCAACATCGAACTTTAAATCCATACATGAGGTATCGTCAACATCGAACTTAAACCCTCATCAAAATGAACCAACAATATACTCTAGGATATGGTATCATCAACATCGAACTTCAACCCATACCCCACAAGTAAATAAATCATATACATACATATATAATTATTCCACTCACCTCAACGATTTGGTGAAGATTTTATACTTCCGAATGCTTCAAAGCCGAGTACCTAGTACAATAAGTACTCAATCAACAAACAAACTTGTTGGGCTAAACACCAACAATTCACTCAAGTGCATTTAATGACTTAAATGCCCCATTTTCACCAAAACCGCCCCTTAAGGGTCAAGACTCGACTTCAATCACTAAAGCTAGTGAATTAAAGTCTACTAACACAAACTTGGGTATTTCATACCCACTTCACCCAATTAGGTCAACTAGTACTCATTAGACCCATTTTAATTACTTAGACTCACAATCGAGTCAAACTTACCCATTACCACTTCTTTCATCAATTTAAAGGTGTATTAATGATCAACAACACCATTTAACACTTACAAACTCAATTCATAAGACCAAACCCTAGGTTATAGCTATTAGGGTTTCCTTTCATCCATATTACCCAAATTCACCCATTTAACTCCCAAATGGGTCTCACAAGACTCAAATGACCAAACCCTAGCCATAATTTAACTAAAACTTAAAACATGGAGTTAAGACTTACCAATACTATCAAGTCGTAGCTAAGAACGAGGAGAACAAATTTCCTATTTGCTCCAAAGATCGAATCACAAGTCTTCACCTTCGAATCTCACTTTTAATCCAAATGGGTTTTATGTTTTGGAAGAGAAAATGGAAAGAAAAGGAAAAAGGAAAAACGAATTAAATGAGATAAGTGGTTGAGGTTAATGCTCCAATCAGATCCACACGCGAAATGACGATTTTACCCTTGAACCACTTATTTTAAAAAAAAAATCCGAAACCAGCTCACCCAGTGGGTCGCGACGCCGCCCCATTTGTCGCGGCACGGTGTTTAACGTATTTTACGAGCTTTCTTAAATCTTTCCTGAATCAGATTCCAGTTATTTGTCGCGGCGCGACCCTCTTCTCCACGGCGCGACATATAAAGGGAAACTCGACCCTTCTTAACATGCCTCATGACTCTGGTTTGAGTCCAGCGGCGCGACAAAGGCTTCCGCGGCGCGGCAATGGCCTTCAACTGAGCCATTCGACAGATTTACACAACTTAACGATTTATCCAACTTGTACACTTCGTTCCCGCTGCCTATACACGTCTAAACCTCATCTTTAGTCTCACAAGCCTTAACATGAACAAAGACTCATGCATATGACTATACATGCATATATTCTAAACACACACACACACACACACACACATACACACACACACACACACACACATATATATATATATATATAATTACACAATTTCTAACACTTAGGTCTTTTAATCATATAAATGCACAAGTTATAAGCGTACTAAAAATTAAGTTTGTACCTTTAAATGTGTACGGGAAAAATGGGATGTTACAACTCTCCCCCACTTGAATCAGAGCGCGTCCTTGCGATCCAAGCCGCATGACAAGAGGGAAGATAAACCAACACGAATTCTTCGGGCTCCCAAGTAAACTCAGAACCTTTACTACGATACCATTGAACTTTAAAAGTCCTCACTTCTTTATTTCTCAACCTTTTGACCTTCTCATCGAGTATGGCAATCGGCTCCTCAATATTTTCTAACTTATTGTTTAGCTCAATCTCGTCTAACGGCACCCTTGATGAATCATCCGCAAGACACTTACAGAGATGGGAAACATGAAATGTATTATGGATCCCTGCAAGCTCTTCGAGTAATTCCAAACGATACGCGACTTCACCAACACGAGCTAAAATTTTAAAAGGACCAATAAATCGAGGAGCTAACTTTCCTCGCTTTCGAAACCGAATAATACCCTTCCATGGCGAAACCTTTAGCATCACCATGTCACCTTCTGGAAATTCAATCATTCATCTACGCTTGTCAGCATACGACTTTTGTCTATCTTGCGCCTTTTTCAAATGATCCCTAATCATATCAATCTTGCTATTCGTTTCTAAGACCAAATTGGTACTCCCGATTTCTTTTTGACCAACATCACCCCAACAAATCGGAGTTCGGCACCTCCGCCCATAAAGCATCTCGTAAGGTGGCATCCCGATACTAGTATGATAACTATTATTGTACGAGAATTCCACTAAAGGTAAGTGCTCATCCCAACTACCACCGAAATCAATAATACACGCCCGTAACATATCCTCCAAAGTTTGATTCGTACGTTCGGTTTGACCGTCCGCTTGAGGATGATACGCCGTGCTCAACTTCAATTGTGTGCCTATATCTTCATGAAACTTTTCCCAAAACCGAGATGTGAAACGGGTATCTCGATCCGAAATAATAGATATAGGAACCCCATGTCGAGCGACTACTTCCTTGATAAACAATTTAGACAAAGTCTCCGATGATATAGCTTCTCGGATGGGAAGAAACAACGCACTCTTCGTCAATCGATCAACTATCACCCAAATCGAATCGAATTGGGTTCTCGCCGTCTTAGGTAACTTTGTGATGAAATCCATGGTAATGTGCTCGCATTTCCACTTCGGGATTTCTAACGGTTGTAACTTACCATATAGCTTTTGGTGTTCGCCTTTAACTTGCAAACACGTGACACATTGCTCAACATACTTAACCACATCACGTTTCATGCTCGGCCACCAATAATCCTTTCTTAAATCGAGATACATTTTCGTCGCGCCCGGATGAATGGAATATTTTGACTTATGTGCTTCATCAAGTAGCACTCGTCGATAATCCCCCATCTTAGGCACCCACACTCTTCCTTGAAAAGATAACAAACCACGCGAACCCATAGTAATGAATTCCGATTACCCCACAATTTGTTCTGCATGCTTGTTGTGAACGTAAGCTTCAATTTGAATCACACCAAGTTTTTTAAGAAAATCGTTAGTAATAATCATACGTAACAATCCCAATCGTAACGCCGGGTGGTGACTCATTCTACTTAACGCATCCGCGACCACATTCGCCTTGCCCGGATGATAAAGTATTTCACAATCATAATCTTTTACCACATCCATCCACCTACGTTGACGATAATTCAAATCTCTTTGATCGAAAAGATGCTTCAAACTCTTGTGATCTGAATAAATCGTACACTTGACACCATACAAGTAATGGCGCCAAATTTTCAACGCATGCACAACCGCTGCCAACTCAAGATCATGAGTCGGATATCTCGTTTCGTGTTCCTTTAATTGTCGAGAGGCGTAAGCGATGACTTTACCTCTTTGCATTAAAACACACCCGAGCCCATTCAGAGAGGCATCACAATACACCGTCATGTCTTCCACACCTTCTAGCAATACTAACAACGGAGCTTGACACAATTTCTCTTTTAGCATTTGAAAAGCAATTTCTTGCTCGTTCTCCTACACAAATCTCGCGTTCTTCCTCGTCAATTTCGTCAAAGAAGAAGCGATCTTAGAAAAGTCTTGGATAAACCGACGATAATAACCGGCCAATCCAAGAAAACTTCGGATTTTCGTAGGCGTAGTCGGTCGTCCCCAACTCTTTACAGTCTCAATCTTCCCGGATCTACTTGAATACCATTTTCGCTCACAATATGGCCAAGGAATTGAACTTCCCTTAGCCAAAATTCACATTTGGAGAATTTAGCATACAACTTCTCCTTCCGAAACATCTTCAACACCCATCGCAAATGATGTTCATGTTCCTTCATGCTCTTCGAATAAACAAGTATGTCGTCAATGAACACAATTACCGACTTGTCCAACATGGTTTGGCACACTCAGTTCATAAGGTCCATGAATGCCGCCGGTTCATTCGTAAGACCAAAAGGCATAACTACGAATTCAAAATGTCCATAACGCGTTCGGAAAGCCGTTTTCTCGATGTCTTCCTCACGGACCCGCATTTGGTGATAGCCGGACCGTAGGTCAATTTTAGAGAAATACGTTGCACCTTGGAGTTGGTCGAACAAATTGTCAATCCTAGGCAATGGATAACGATTCTTGATTGTCACTTTGTTCAACTCCCGATAATCGATTCACATCCTCATACTACCATCCTTTTTCTTCACGAATAAAACCCCAACGCCCCATGGCGAAGCACTCGGTCGAATAAAACCCTTCTCAAGCAACTATTGTGTTTGATTTAACAACTCTTGCATTTCCATCGGCGCTAAACGATAAGGAGTTTTAGCAATGGGAGTAGCTCCCGGAACCAACTGAATGCGAAATTCAACCTGTCTTTCCGCCGAAACACCCGGTAACTCATCTGGAAAAATGTCTTCAAACTCATTTACCACCGGAATTTCACGAATGGATGGTGACTCATCTCGAGTATCAACAACATGGGCAAGAAAAGCCATGCCACCACTAACAAGGAAACGACGTGCCCGTGCAAAAGTGCATATCGGCACAAGTCTTCTACGCTTATCACCGTGAATAATTAACTCTCCCACACTTGGGGTCTTCACACGAATAAATTTTTCATGGCATGAAATATCGGCTCTATTACGATCGAGCCAATCCATACCAACAACAATATCAAAATCACCCAAAGTCATCGGGATGAGATCAATTTTAAAGTTTTCGGCACCAAACACAACATCACAATTTTTACACACATCAACCACTAGCACCGTTTTGCCGTCCGCTATTTTGACTTCTACCGGATGACTTAACTTAGCTAACGGTCTATTAAGTTTAGGCACAAATTTTGGAGACACAAACGACAAATTTGCACTGCTATCAAATAGAATTCTTGCCGGATTAGAGTTAACCATAAAAGTACCTGAGACAACTTTGTTGGATTGCTTGGCTTCATCATTAGTCATCAAATAGTTGCAACCCCTAGCCGTGCCCGCTGCTTTCTCCAACCGTTTAACATGATCGGTGTTCAAGTCGGGGCACTCCGACTTTTGGTGTCCTTCTTTGTTGCAATTAAAACAAGTGAGCTTGTTTGTTGAAGGAGGCTTTGTACAATCCCGAGCCAAATGACCTCGTACCCTACAATTGTAGCAAGTAGGGATAAAGTTCCCGAAACCTCCCTTCTTCACACTATTTAAACTTTCGGAACCCTTCTTGTTCTTGTTCTTCTTTTTGGAAAAGTTAGAATGACTAGAACCTTCAAACTTCCTTTTAGAAAAAGTGAAATCGCTTTTTCTTGAAACCTCGTGCTCAAAACCCCGAGCCAATTCAAATAACTCTTCAAAAGACTTAGCCGCTCCTCGACTAATCTTACCCTTATACTCATCATTCATGGCACGGTAGAAATATTTCATTAGCTTGTGATCGTCACCAACATATTCCGGACATAAATGAGTCTTTGCCAAGAAGGTAGACTTGAGAGTGACCAAGTCCATTGAACCTTGTTGCAAATTGTGCAACTCGTCCCGGATTCTATCAAGATCGGAAGAAGTTCGGTATTCTTTGAAAAATTCCTTCTTAAACTCTTCCCACGTCAAACTCATACATTGCTCCTCACCATATAAGTTAATTTTATCATCCCACCACAACTTAGCTTCTTCCCACAACATACTAGAACCATACCTCGCCTTCTTCTCGGGAGGACATTTCGCGGTACGAAAAGCTCCCTCGATATCGGAAATCCAACATGTGCTTTTCAACGGATTCCGTACCCCATTAAACATCGGGGGTTGAGCATTCTTGAAATTTTTGTAATGGAAGTCCCGCCTTCCATTCCCACCGTTACCATCACCCCCTTCACCACGAGGATGAATGTTTCTAGCTTCTAATGTCTCCTCAATCCCGGCATTCATTCGGTCATTTATCATTTCGGTTACTTGCCCATCAACCGAATCTTGGAAAACCTTTCGAACATCATCAAGAAAATCCTTTTTTAGCCTTTTAAAGATGGCCTCTGAAATGTCCCGTTCTTATTAATTAAAAACGTTCCATATTAATTGATTTCGTTGCGATGTTTTGACCTCTATATGAGACGTTTTTCAAAGACTGCATTCATTTTTAAACAAACCATAACCTTTATTTCATCAATAAAGGTTTAAAAAGCTTTACGTAGATTATCAAATAATGATAATCTAAAATATCCTGTTTACACACGACCATTACATAATGGTTTACAATACAAATATGTTACAACAAAATAAGTTTCTTGAATGCAGTTTTTACACCATATCATACAAGCATGGACTCCAAATCTTGTCCTTATTTAAGTATGCGACAGCGGAAGCTCTTAATAATCACCTGAGAATAAACATGCTTAAAACGTCAACAAAAATGTTGGTGAGTTATAGGTTTAACCTATATATATCAAATCGTAACAATAGACTACAAGATTTCATATTTCAATACACATCCCATACATAGAGATAAAAATCATTCATATGGTGAACACCTGGTAACCGACAATAACAAGATGCATATATAAGAATATCCCCATCATTCCGGGACACCCTTCGGATATGATATAAATTTCGAAGTACTAAAGCATCCGGTACTTTGGATGGGGTTTGTTAGGCCCAATAGATCTATCTTTAGGATTCGCGTCAATTAGGGTGTCTGTTCCCTAATTCTTAGATTACCAGACTTAATAAAAAGGGGCATATTCGATTTCGATAATTCAACCATAGAATGTAGTTTCACGTACTTGTGTCTATTTTGTAAATCATTTATAAAACCTGCATGTATTCTCATCCCAAAAATATTAGATTTTAAAAGTGGGACTATAACTCACTTTCACAGATTTTTACTTCGTCGGGAAGTAAGACTTGGCCACTGGTTGATTCACGAACCTATAACAATATATACATATATATCAAAGTATGTTCAAAATATATTTACAACACTTTTAATATATTTTGATGTTTTAAGTTTATTAAGTCAGCTGTCCTCGTTAGTAACCTACAACTAGTTGTCCACAGTTAGATGTACAGAAATAAATCGATAAATATTATCTTGAATCAATCCACGACCCAGTGTATACGTATCTCAGTATTGATCACAACTCAAACTATATATATTTTGGAATCAACCTCAACCCTGTATAGCTAACTCCAACATTCACATATAGAGTGTCTATGGTTGTTCCGAAATATATATAGATGTGTCGACATGATAGGTCGAAACATTGTATACGTGTCTATGGTATCTCAAGATTACATAATATATAATACAAGTTGATTAAGTTATGGTTGGAATAGATTTGTTACCAATTTTCACGTAGCTAAAATGAGAAAAATTATCCAATCTTGTTTTACCCATAACTTCTTCATTTTAAATCCGTTTTGAGTGAATCAAATTGCTATGGTTTCATATTGAACTCTATTTTATGAATCTAAACAAAAAAAGTATAGGTTTCTAGTCGGAAAAATAAGTTACAAGTCGTTTTTGTAAAGGTAGTCATTTCAGTCGAAAGAACGACGTCTAAATGACCATTTTAGAAAACATACTTCCACTTTGAGTTTAACCATAATTTTTGGATATAGTTTCATGTTCATAATAAAAATCATTTTCTCAGAATAACAACTTTTAAATCAAAGTTTATCATAGTTTTTAATTAACTAACCCAAAACAGCCCGCGGTGTTACTACGACGGCGTAAATCCGGTTTTACGGTGTTTTTCGTGTTTCCAGGTTTTAAATCATTAAGTTAGCATATCATATAGATATAGAACATGTGTTTAGTTGATTTTAAAAGTCAAGTTAGAAGGATTAACTTTTGTTTGCGAACAAGTTTAGAATTAACTAAACTATGTTCTAGTGATTACAAGTTTAAACCTTCGAATAAGATAGCTTTATATGTATGAATCGAATGATGTTATGAACATCATTACTACCTTAAGTTCCTTGGATGAACCTACTGGAAAATAGAAAAATGGATCTAGCTTCAATGGATCCTTGGATGGCTCAAAGTTCTTGAAGCAAAATCATGACACGAAAACAAGTTCAAGTAAGATCATCACTTGAAATAAGATTGTTATAGTTATAGAAATTTAACCAAAGTTTGAATATGATTATTACCTTGTATTAGAATGATAACCTACTGTAAGAAACAAAGATTTCTTGAGGTTGGATGATCACCTTACAAGATTGGAAGTGAGCTAGCAAACTTGAAAGTATTCTTGATTTTATGAAACTAGAACTTTTGGAATTTATGAAGAACACTTAGAACTTGAAGATAAAACTTGAGAGAATTCAATTAGATGAAGAAAATTGAAGAATGAAAGTGTTTGTAGGTGTTTTTGGTCGTTGGTGTATGGATTAGATATAAAGGATATGTAATTTTGTTTTCATGTAAATAAGTCATGAATGATTACTCATATTTTTGTAATCTTATGAGATATTTCATGCTAGTTGCCAAATGATGGTTCCCACATGTGTTAGGTGACTCACATGGGCTGCTAAGAGCTGATCATTGGAGTGTATATACCAATAGTACATACATCTAAAAGCTGTGTATTGTACGAGTACGAATACGGGTGCATACGAGTAGAATTGTTGATGAAACTGAACGAGAATGTAATTGTAAGCATTTTTGTTAAGTAGAAGTATTTTGATAAGTGTATTGAAATCTTTCAAAAGTGTATAAATACATATTAAAACACTACATGTATATACATTTTAACTGAGTCGTTAAGTCATCGTTAGTCGTTACATGTAAGTGTTGTTTTGAAACCTTTAGGTTAACGATCTTGTTAAATGTTGTTAACCCAATGTTTATAATAACAAAAGAGATTTTAAATTATTATATTATCATGATATTATGATGTACGAATATCTCTTAATATGATATATATACATTAAATGTCGTTACAACGATAAACGTTACATATATGTCTCGTTTCAAAATCATTAAGTTAGTAGTCTTGTTTTTACATATGTAGTTCATTGTTAATATAATTAATGATATGTTTACTTATCATAATATCATGTTAACTATATATATAACCATATATATGTCATCATATAGTTTTTTTACAAGTTTTAACGTTCGTGAATCACCGGTCAACTTGGGTGGTCAATTGTCTATATGAAACCTATTTCAATTAATCAAGTCTTAACAAGTTTGATTGCTTAACATGTTGGAAACATTTAATCATGTAAACATCAATCTCAATTAATATATATAAACATGGAAAAGTTCGGGTCACTACAGTACCTACCCGTTAAATAAATTTCGTCCCGAAATTTTAAGCTGTTGAAGGTGTTGACGAATCTTCTGGAAATAGATGCGGGTATTTCTTCTTCATCTGATCTTCACGCTCCCAGGTGAACTCGGGTCCTCTACGAGCATTCCATCGAACCTTAAAAATTGGTATCTTGTTTTGCTTAAGCCTTTTAACCTCACGATCCATTATTTCGACGGGTTCTTCGATGAATTGGAGTTTTTCGTTGATTTGGATTTCATCTAACGGAATAGTGAGATCTTCTTTAGCAAAACATTTCTTCAAATTCGAGACGTGGAAAGTGTTATGTACAGCCGCGAGTTGTTGAGGTAACTCAAGTCGGTAAGCTACTGGTCCGACACGATCAATAATCTTGAATGGTCCAATATACCTTGGATTTAATTTCCCTCGTTTACCAAATCGAACAACGCCTTTCCAAGGTGAAACTTTAAGCATGACCATCTCTCCAATTTCAAATTCTATATCTTTTCTTTTAATGTCAGCGTAGCTCTTTTGACGACTTTGGGCGGTTTTCAACCGTTGTTGAATTTGGATGATCTTCTCGGTAGTTTCTTGTATAATCTCCGGACCCGTAATCTGTCTATCCCCCACCTCACTCCAACAAATCGGAGACCTGCACTTTCTACCATAAAGTGCTTCAAACGGCGCCATCTCAATGCTTGAATGGTAGCTGTTGTTGTAGGAAAATTCTGCTAACGGTAGATGTCGATCCCAACTGTTTCCGAAATCAATAACACATGCTCGTAGCATGTCTTCAAGCGTTTATATCGTCCTTTCGCTCTGCCCATCAGTTTGTGGATGATAGGCAGTACTCATGTCTAGACGAGTTCCTAATGCTTGCTGTAATGTCTGCCAGAATCTTGAAATAAATCTGCCATCCCTATCAGAGATAATAGAGATTGGTATTCCATGTCTGGAGACGACTTCCTTCAAATACAGTCGTGCTAACTTCTCCATCTTGTCATCTTCTCTTATTGGTAGGAAGTGTGCTGATTTGGTGAGACGATCAACTATTACCCAAATAGTATCAAAACCACTTGCAGTCCTTGGCAATTTAGTGATGAAATCCATGGTAATGTTTTCCCATTTCCATTCTGGGATTTCGGGTTGTTGAAGTAGACCTGATGGTTTCTGATGCTCAGCTTTGACCTTAGAACACGTCAAACATTCTCCTACGTATTTAGCAACATCGGCTTTCATACCCGGCCACCAAAAATGTTTCTTGAGATCCTTGTACATCTTCCCCGTTCCAGGATGTATTGAGTATCTGGTTTTATGAGCTTCTCTAAGTACCATTTCTCTCATATCTCCAAATTTTGGTACCCAAATCCTTTCAGCCCTATACCGGGTTCCGTCTTCCCGAATATTAAGATGCTTCTCCGATCCTTTGGGTATTTCATCCTTTAAATTTCCCTCTTTTAAAACTCCTTGTTGCGCCTCCTTTATTTGAGTAGTAATGTTATTATGAATCATTATATTCATAGATTTTACTCGAATGGGTTCTCTATCCTTCCTGCTCAAGGCATCGGCTACCACATTTGCCTTCCCCGGGTGGTAACGAATCTCAAAATCGTAATCATTCAATAATTCAATCCACCTACGCTGCCTCATATTCAGTTGTTTCTGATTAAATATGTGTTGAAGAATTTTGTGGTCGGTATTTATAATACTTTTGACCCCATATAAGTAGTGCCTCCAAGTCTTTAATGCAAAAACAACCGCGCCTAATTCCAAATCATGCGTCGTATAATTTTGTTCGTGAATCTTCAATTGTCTAGACGCATAAGCAATCACCTTCGTTCGTTGCATTAATACACAACCGAGACCTTGCTTTGATGCGTCACAATAAATCACAAAATCATCATTCCCTTCAGGCAATGACAATATAGGTGCCGTAGTTAGCTTTTTCTTCAATAACTGAAATGCTTTCTCTTGTTCATCATTCCATTCAAATTTCTTCCCTTTATGCGTTAATGCAGTCAAGGGTTTTGCTATTCTGGAAAAGTCTTGGATGAACCTTCTGTAGTAACCAGCTAGTCCTAAAAACTGGCGTATGTGTTTTGGAGTTTTCGGGGTTTCCCACTTTTCAACAGTTTCTATCTTTGCCGGATCCACCTTAATACCTTCTTTGTTCACTATGTGACAGAGGAATTGAACTTCTTCCAACCAAAATGCACACTTTGAAAACTTAGCGTACAATTCTTCCTTCCTCAATACTTCTAACACCTTTCTCAAATGTTCACCGTGTTCTTGGTCATTCTTTGAGTAAATAAGTATGTCATCAATGAAAACAATGACAAACTTGTCAAGGTATGGTCCACACACTCGGTTCATAAGGTCCATGAACACAGCTGGTGCATTAGTTAAACCAAACGGCATGACCATAAACTCGTAATGACCGTAACGTGTTCTGAAAGCAGTCTTTGGAATATCATCTTCTTTCACCCGCATTTGATGATACCCGGAACGTAAGTCAATCTTTGAATAAACAGACTAGCCTTGTAGTTGATCAAATAAGTCGTCGATTCTCGGTAGTGGGTAGCGGTTCTTGATGGTAAGTTTGTTCAACTCTCGGTAGTCGATACACAACCTGAATGTACCATCTTTCTTCTTGACAAACAAAACAGGAGCTCCCCACGGTGATGTGCTTGGTCGAATGAAACCACGCTCTAAAAGTTCTTGTAATTGGCTTTGCAGTTCTTTCATCTCGCTGGGTGCGAGTCTGTAAGGAGCACGAGCTATTGGTGCAGCTCCTGGTACAAGATCTATTTGAAATTCAACGGATCGATGTGGGGATAATCCCGGTAATTCTTTCGGAAATACATCGGGAAATTCTTTTGCAATGGGAACATCATTGATGCTCTTTTCTTCAGTTTGTACTTTCTCGACGTGTGCTAGAACAGCATAGCAACCTTTTCTTATTAGTTTTTGTGCCTTCAAATTACTAATAAGATGTAGCTTCGTGTTGCCCTTTTCTCCGTACACCATTAAGGGTTTTCCTTTTTCTCGTATAATGCGAATTGCATTTTTGTAACAAACGATCTCCGCTTTCACTTCTTTCAACCAGTCCATACCGATTATCACATCAAAACTCCCTAACTCTACTGGTATCAAATCAATCTTAAATGTTTCGCTAACCAGTTTAATTTCTCGATTCCGACATATATTATCTGCTGAAATTAATTTACCATTTGCTAATTCGAGTAAAAATTTACTATCCAAAGGCGTCAATGGACAACTTAATTTAGCACAAAAATCTCTACTCATATAGCTTCTATCTGCACCCGAATCAAATAAAACGTAAGCAGATTTATTGTCAATAAGAAACGTACCCGTAACAAGCTCCGGGTCTTCCTGTGCCTCTACCGCATTAATATTGAAAACTCTTCCACGGCCTTGTCCATTCGTGTTCTCCTGGTTCGGGCAATTTCTAATAATGTGGCCTGGTTTTCCACATTTATAACAAACTACATTGGCATAACTTGCTCCGACACTACTTGCTCCGCCATTACTCATTCCGACACCATTTGTTCCTTTCGTTCTATTAACCCCTGGTCCGTAGACCTCACACTTCGCCGCGCTATGACCATTTCTTTTACACTTGTTGCAAAATTTGGTGCAGAACCCCGAGTGATTCTTTTCACACCTTTGGCATAGCTGCTTCTGATTGTTGTTGTTGTTGCGGTTATTATTGTTGTTGGGATGATTGTTGTAGTTGCTGTTGTTGTTGTTGTTGTTGTTGTTGGGCCGTTTGTTGTAGTTGCGATTGATGTTGCGATTGTTGGGATAATTGTTGCGATTATTGTTGTAATTGCTGTTGTTGTTGTATTGGTGATTCTTATCACCGTTTTCCTCCCACTTTCTTTTGACTTGCTTCACATTGGCCTCTTCAGCAGTCTGTTCTTTAATTCTTTCTTCAATCTGGTTCACTAGTTTGTGAGCCATTCTACATGCCTGTTGTATGGAGGCGGGCTCGTGTGAACTTATATCTTCTTGGATTCTTTCCGGTAATCCTTTCACAAACGCGTCGATCTTCTCTTCCTCATCTTCGAATGCTCCCGGACACAATAGGCACAATTCTGTGAATCGTCTTTCGTACGTGGTAATATCAAATCCTTGGGTTCGTAACCCTCTAAGTTCTGTCTTGAGCTTATTGACCTCGGTTCTGGGACGGTACTTCTCGTTCATCAAGTGCTTGAATGCTGACCACGGTAGTGCGTACGCATCATCTTGTCCCACTTGCTCTAGATAGGTATTCCACCATGTTAACGCAGAACCTGTGAAGGTATGCGTAGCGTACTTCACTTTGTCCTCTTCAGTACACTTACTTATGGCAAACACCGATTCGACCTTCTCGGTCCACCGTTTCAATCCGATCGGTCCTTCGGTTCCATCAAATTCCAAAGGTTTGCAGGCAGTGAATTCTTTGTAGGTGCATCCTACACGATTTCCTGTACTGCTAGATCCAAGGTTATTGTTGGTATGTAGCGCAGCCTGTACTGTGGCTATGTTTGAAGCTAGAAAAGTACGGAATTCCTCTTCATTCATATTCACGGTGTGTCGAGTAGTCGGTGCCATTTCCTTCAAAATAGTTAAATGGAACAAGTTAATCATACAGAATATTAAGAGTAGTTAATAGTATTTCGTAGCATAATATGAACTCATTTATAAAAGCTTTTTCTTCATATTAGTGTTTTATAAGTTTAAATTCGGGTAGTACCTACCCGTTAAGTTCATACTTAGTAGCTAATATACAATTCAACTACTACAATTCTATATGAAAAACTGATTATAATAATATTTTGCGTTCAAACTTTTATACAATATTTTACAAACTTACAATACCGCTTATTTTACATAAAGCATGAAATATAGCACACAATAACTTTGATACAAGATAGTTGTGAAGACAATTCTAGCTAGTACACAAGTCGTTCAGCAAAGGCAATAAAGACACGTAATTCATACGTCCAGAAACAAGTCATGCATTCTGGTTTTACTAGGACTACTTCCCATCCTTGGTCTTGTGCAACATAACCGTTATGGCCGTTGATAAGACAGCGTGTTGTAACGTCATCAAAGGGACGAGGGTTACGTAATGTCCAACAGTCCCGTAATAATCTAAAAACCTCATTTCTTACCCCAATTACCGACTCCGTCACTTGTGGAAACGTTTTGTTTAATAGTTGTAGCCCGATGTTCTTGTTCTCACTTTGGTGAGAAGCGAACATTACTAATCCGTAAGCATAACATGCTTCTTTATGTTGCATGTTAGCCGCTTTTTCTAAATCACGAAGTCCAATATTCGGATATATTGAGTCAAAATAATTTCTTAACCCGTTGCGTAAAATAGCATTTGGGTTCCCCGCAATATATGCGTCAAAGTAAACACATCGTAACTTATGGGTTTCCCAATGTGATATCCCCCATCTTTCAAACGAAAGTCTCTTATAAACCAAGACATTCTTGGAACGTTCTTCGAATGTCTTACAAACTGATCTCGCCTTAAATAGTTGTGCCGAAGAATTCTGGCCGACTCTAGACAAGATTTCATCAATCATGTCTCCGGGTAGGTCTCTTAAAATATTGGGTTGTCTATCCATTTTGTGTTTTTAAACTGTAAAATAGACAAGAGTTAGATTCATAAAAAAAATACTTATTAATACAAGCAATTTTTACATATATCATAAAGCATAAGAACACTATATTCCATATATTACACCACACGAATACAACTATCTTATTCCGACTCGCTCGTTTCTTCTTCTTCGATTTTGGTTCGTTTTGCCAAGTTTCTAGGGATATATGATGTTCTCCTAATACGAGCCGTCGTTGTCCACATTGGTTTAGAAAAACCTGGTGGTTTAGAGGTTCCCGGGTCATTGTTACAACTTAAGGACTTCGGGGGTTGACGATACATATAAAGTTCATCGGGGTTGGAATTAGATTTCTCTATTTTTATGCCCTTTCCCTTATTATTTTCTTTTGCCTTTTTAAATTCAGCTGGGGTAATTTCTATAACATCATCGGAATTCTCGTCGGAATCCGATTCATCGGAGAATTGGTAATCCTCCCACTATTTTGCTTCCTTGGCGGAAACACCATTGACCATAATTAACTTTGGTCGGTTGGTTGAGGATTTTCTTTTACTTAACCGTTTTATTATTTCCCCCACCGGTTCTATTTCTTCATCCGGTTTCGATTCTTCTTCCGGTTCCGATTCTTCTTCCGGTTCCGATTCTTCTTCTGGTTCCGACTCTTCTTCCGATTCCTCTTCGGGAACTTGTGAATCAGTCCACAAATCATTCCAATTTACATTTGACTCTTCATTATTATTAGGTGAGTCAATGGGACTTGTTCTAGTGGTAGACATCTATCACATAATATCAAACACGTTAAGAGATTAATATATCACATAATATTCATATGTTAAAAATATATAGTTTCCAACAAAAATGTTAAGCAATCATTTTTAAAGAAAACACGGTCGAAGTCCGGACTCACTAATGCATCCTAACAAACTCGATAAGACACACTAATGCAAATTTTCTGGTTCTCTAAGACCAACGCTCGGATACCAACTGAAATGTCCCGTTCTTATTGATTAAAAACGTTCCATATTAATTGATTTCGTTGCGATGTTTTGACCTCTATATGAGACGTTTTTCAAAGACTGCATTCATTTTTAAACAAACCATAACCTTTATTTCATCAATAAAGGTTTAAAAAGCTTTACGTAGATTATCAAATAATGATAATCTAAAATATCCTGTATACACACGACCATTACATAATGGTTTACAATACAAATATGTTACAACAAAATAAGTTTCTTGAATGCAGTTTTTACACCATATCATACAAGCATGGACTCCAAATCTTGTCCTTATTTAAGTATGCGACAGCGGAAGCTCTTAATAATCACCTGAGAATAAACATGCTTAAAACGTCAACAAAAATGTTGGTGAGTTATAGGTTTAACCTATATATATCAAATCGTAACAATAGACTACAAGATTTCATATTTCAATACACATCCCATACATAGAGATAAAAATCATTCATATGGTGAACACCTGGTAACCGACAATAACAAGATGCATATATAAGAATATCCCCATCATTCCGGGACACCCTTCGGATATGATATAAATTTCGAAGTACTAAAGCATCTGGTACTTTGGATGGGGTTTGTTAGGCCCAATAGATCTATCTTTAGGATTCGCGTCAATTAGGGTGTCTGTTCCCTAATTCTTAGATTACCAGACTTAATAAAAATTGGCATATTCGATTTCGATAATTCAACCATAGAATGTAGTTTCACGTACTTGTGTCTATTTTGTAAATCATTTATAAAACCTGCATGTATTCTCATCCCAAAAATATTAGATTTTAAAAGTGGGACTATAACTCACTTTCACAGATTTTTACTTCGTCGGGAAGTAAGACTTGGCCACTGGTTGATTCACGAACCTATAACAATATATACATATATATCAAAGTATGTTCAAAATATATTTACAACACTTTTAATATATTTTGATGTTTTAAGTTTATTAAGTCAGCTGTCCTCGTTAGTAACCTACAACTAGTTGTCCACAGTTAGATGTACAGAAATAAATCGATAAATATTATCTTGAATCAATCCACGACCCAGTGTATACGTATCTCAGTATTGATCACAACTCAAACTATATATATTTTGGAATCAACCTCAACCCTGTATAGCTAACTCCAACATTCACATATAGAGTGTCTATGGTTGTTCCGAAATATATATAGATGTGTCGACATGATAGGTCGAAACATTGTATACGTGTCTATGGTATCTCAAGATTACATAATATATAATACAAGTTGATTAAGTTATGGTTGGAATAGATTTGTTACCAATTTTCACGTAGCTAAAATGAGAAAAATTATCCAATCTTGTTTTACCCATAACTTCTTCATTTTAAATCCGTTTTGAGTGAATCAAATTGCTATGGTTTCATATTGAACTCTATTTTATGAATCTAAACAAAAAAAGTATAGGTTTCTAGTCGGAAAAATAAGTTACAAATCGTTTTTGTAAAGGTAGTCATTTCAGTCGAAAGAACGACGTCTAGATGACCATTTTAGAAAACATACTTCCACTTTGAGTATAACCATAATTTTTGGATATAGTTTCATGTTTATAATAAAAATCATTTTCTCAGAATAACAACTTTTAAATCAAAGTTTATCATAGTTTTTAATTAACTAACCCAAAACAGCCCGCGGTGTTACTACGACGGCGTAAATCCGGTTTTACGGTGTTTTTCGTGTTTCCAGGTTTTAAATCATTAAGTTAGCATATCATATAGATATAGAACATGTGTTTAGTTGATTTTAAAAGTCAAGTTAGAAGGATTAACTTTTGTTTGCGAACAAGTTTAGAATTAACTAAACTATGTTCTAGTGATTACAAGTTTAAACCTTCGAATAAGATAGATTTATATGTATGAATCGAATGATGTTATGAACATCATTACTACCTCATGTTTTCTGGAGAAAGCTACTGGAAATGATTAAAATAGATCTAGCTTCAATGGATCCTTGGATGGCTCAAAGTTCTTGAAGCAAAATCATGACACGAAAACAAGTTCAAGTAAGATCATCACTTGAAATAAGATTGTTATAGTTATAGAAATTGAACCAAAGTTTGAATATGATTATTACCTTGTATTAGAATGATAACCTACTGTAAGAAACAAAGATTTCTTGAGGTTGGATGATCACCTTACAAGATTGGAAGTGAGCTAGCAAACTTGAAAGTATTCTTGATTTTATGAAACTAGAACTTTTGGAATTTATGAAGAACACTTAGAACTTGAAGATAGAACTTGAGAGAATTCAATTAGATGAAGAAAATTGAAGAATGAAAGTGTTTGTAGGTGTTTTTGGTCGTTGGTGTATGGATTAGATATAAAGGATATGTAATTTTGTTTTCATGTAAATAAGTCATGAATGATTACTCATATTTTTGTAATCTTATGAGATATTTCATGCTAGTTGCCAAATGATGGTTCCCACATGTGTTAGGTGACTCACATGGGCTGCTAAGAGCTGATCATTGGAGTGTATATACCAATAGTACATACATCTAAAAGCTGTGTATTGTACGAGTACGAATACGGGTGCATACGAGTAGAATTGTTGATGAAACTGAACGAGAATGTAATTGTAAGCATTTTTGTTAAGTAGAAGTATTTTGATAAGTGTATTGAAGTCTTTCAAAAGTGTATAAATACATATTAAAACACTACATGTATATACATTTTAACTGAGTCGTTAAGTCATCGTTAGTCGTTACATGTAAGTGTTGTTTTGAAACCTTTAGGTTAACGATCTTGTTAAATGTTGTTAACCCAATGTTTATAATAACAAAAGAGATTTTAAATTATTATATTATCATGATATTATGATGTACGAATATCTCTTAATATGATATATATACATTAAATGTCGTTACAACGATAAACGTTACATATATGTCTCGTTTCAAAATCATTAAGTTAGTAGTCTTGTTTTTACATATGTAGTTCATTGTTAATATAATTAATGATATGTTTACTTATCATAATATCATGTTAACTATATATATAACCATATATATGTCATCATATAGTTTTTTTACAAGTTTTAACGTTCGTGAATCACCGGTCAACTTGGGTGGTCAATTGTCTATATGAAACCTATTTCAATTAATCAAGTCTTAACAAGTTTGATTGCTTAACATGTTGGAAACATTTAATCATGTAAACATCAATCTCAATTAATATATATAAACATGGAAAAGTTCGGGTCACTACAGCCTCAACCTTGGTCGTGAGTTCAACGTCCTCACTCGTACTTCCGTCATTGGTGTCGTGTCCATTTCTCATCTTCATTCTATAAAATGAAGTAAATTAAACAACGAAATGAAAGGACTTAACACATATGTATATACATATACACCACACTACCCCATCTTGCTCAACAATCGTCGTGCATCGCTTGTTTGACACGATTTGAACCCGTAACAATGGTAGCTAATCATTGTTACGCGAGCAAGTCGCATTAACTTGCTAGTACAATGTCTATCTCACTTGATGATTGCTAACACAACACAAAAAAAGTAGCACAAGGTTAGTTCACATAAACCTAAATGCTAATCAACTCCCGGTCCGACCCGTCTCCTACAAGTCCCGCATAAAGTGCATACACAAATAAGTCTAAGTCTAGGCACCTATCTCAAGTCGCCTAAATCCCTTAGACCATGCTCTGATACCACTTGAAACAACCCAACCCGTATTCCATACGATAATATTTTTTTTAAATAATTCACATTTACGCGCCAATTAAATATGTAAACCATTCCACAAGTCCATTTAAAACGTACCATAATTTAAATGTTTACAAGGCACGAAGGCCATTAATTAAGTTTAATACAAGTTCGACTCACTACAAATGATAGTTTATAATCTAAACGAAACTTCGAGCATGGTTTGGGACTAACCTTTCCAAAACATTAGGCCAACTTCCAAAAGCTCCAACGAAACATCATCAAGGAACACCTAGTGCCCAACAACCCCTTTTCCCCTATCAAACAACAAGCGAAAATCTCAAATCCACCCGTACGTCCTTACCCTTGGCAATGCCCGAGCCTATAAAAAGATTAACAACGAGAGGGTAAGCTAAAGCTTAGTGAATGCAATAATTATACATATACATATATAACTTACTTACTTGCAAACACTTACCACAAATTCGTATACATACTAGCAACATAATTAGCATACCTTTATAATGTATAACGCTAAATCCTCGATAATATAAGCTAGTATAACAATATCATATAACGCAACAACATAATACGTTACAACACAATACAATAGCATTGATGTTCACAACATCCATTAGTATTCGAATCCCAAGGCTAGCTCAACGAATAGTATCGTTAACATCAACTTAATTCCCATTCGTCCTAATAAATGTGGTATCGTCAACATCGAACTTAAACCCACATATGAGGTATCGTCAACATCGAACTTAAACCCTCATTGAATTTCACTACAATAGCGGTATGGCTTCGTCAACATCGAACTTTAAATCCATACATGAGGTATCGTCAACATCGAACTTAAACCCTCATCAAAATGAACCAACAATATACTCTAGGATATGGTATCATCAACATCGAACTTCAACCCATACCCCACAAGTAAATAAATCATATACATACATATATAATTATTCCACTCACCTCAACGATTTGGTGAAGATTTTATACTTCCGAATGCTTCAAAGCCGAGTACCTAGTACAATAAGTACTCAATCAACAAACAAACTTGTTGGGCTAAACACCAACAATTCACTCAAGTGCATTTAATGACTTAAATGCCCCATTTTCACCAAAACCGCCCCTTAAGGGTCAAGACTCGACTTCAATCACTAAAGCTAGTGAATTAAAGTCTACTAACACAAACTTGGGTATTTCATACCCACTTCACCCAATTAGGTCAACTAGTACTCATTAGACCCATTTTAATTACTTAGACTCACAATCGGGTCAAACTTACCCATTACCACTTCTTTCATCAATTTAAAGGTGTATTAATGATCAACAACACCATTTAACACTTACAAACTCAATTCATAAGACCAAACCCTAGGTTATAGCTATTAGGGTTTCCTTTCATCCATATTACCCAAATTCACCCATTTAACTCCCAAATGGGTCTCACAAGACTCAAATGACCAAACCCTAGCCATAATTTAACTAAAACTCAAAACATAGAGTTAAGACTTACCAATACTATCAAGTCGTAGCTAAAAACGAGGAGAACAAATTTCCTATTTGCTCCAAAGATCGAATCACAAGTCTTCACCTTCGAATCTCACTTTTAATCCAAATAGGTTTTATGTTTTGGAAGAGAAAATGGAAAGAAAAGGAAAAAGGAAAAATGAATTAAATGAGATAAGTGGTTGAGGTTAATGCTCCAATCAGATCCACATGCGAAATGATGATTTTGCCCTTGAACCACTTATTTTAAAAACAAAATCTGGAACCAGTTCACCTAGTGGGTCGCGGCGTTTATCGTATTTTACGAGCTTTCTTAAATCTTTCCTGACTTAGATTCTAGTTATTTGTCGCGGTGCGACCCTCTTCTACGTCGCGTGACATATAAAGGTAAACTCGACCCTTCTTAACATGCCTCCTGACTCTGGTTTGAGTCCAATGTCGCGGCGCGACAAAGGCTTCCGCGGCACGGCAATGGCCTTCAACTGAGCCATTCGACAGCTTTACACAACTTAACGATTTATCCAATTTATACACTTCGTTCCCGCTTCCTATACACGCCTAAACCTCATCTTTAGTCTCAAAAGCCTTAACATGAACAAAGACTCATGCATATGACTATACATGCATATATTCTAACCACATATATATACATACATATTCGTATATTATATATATATATATATATATATATATATATATATAATTACACAATTTCTAACACTTAGGTCTTTTAATCATATAAATGCACAAGTTATAAGCGTACTAAAAATTAAGTTTGTACCTTTAAATGTGTAAGGGAAAAACGGGATGTTACATTGTACTAGTAAGTTAACGCGACGTGCTCGCGTAACAATGATTAGCTACCATTGTCACGGGTTGAAATCGTGTCAAACAACTGATGTACGACGATTGTTGAGCAAGATGGGGTAGTATGGTATATGTATATACATATGTGTTAAGTCCTTTCGTTTCGTTGTTTAATCTTTTCCGTTTTATAGAATGAAGATGAGAAATGGTCATGATACCAATGAAGGAGGCACGAGCGAGGACGTTGAACTCACGGCCAAGGTTGAGGCCATCTTTAAAAGGCTAAAAACGGAATTTCTTGACGATGTCCTAAAGGTTTTCCAAGAATCAGTTGATGGGCAAGTAACCGAAATGATAAATGAGTGAATGAATGCCGCGATCGAGGAGGCATTAGAAGCTAGAAACATTCATCATCGTGGCGAAGAGGGTGATGGTAACGGTGGGAATGGAAGGCGGGACTTCCATTACAAAAATTTCAAGGATGCTCAACCCCCGATGTTTAATGGGGGCGAGATCCGTTGAAAAGCACATGTTGAATTTCCGATATCGAGGGAGCTTTCCGTACCGCGGAATGTCCCCCCAAGAAGAAGGCGGGGTATGGTTCTAGCATGTTACGAGAAGAGGCTAAGTTATAGTGGGATGATAAAATTCAATTGTACGGGGAAGAGCAATGCATGAGCTTGACTTGGGAAGAGTTTAAGAAGGAATTCTTCAAAGAATATCGAACTTCTTCCGACCTTGATAGAATCCGGGACGAGTTGCACAATTTGCAACAAGGTTCAATGGACTTGGTTACTCTCAAGTCTACCTTCTTGGCAAAGACTTGTTTTTGTCCGGAATATGTTGGTGACGACCACGAGTTAATGAAGGATTTCTACCACACAATGAATGACGAGTTGAAGGGTAAGATTAGTCGAGGTGCGGCTAAGTCTTTTGTGTGGGAGAACGAGCAAGAAATTGCTTTTCAATTGTTAAAAGAAAAGTTATGTCAAGCTCTGGTGTTAGTGTTGCCGGAAGGTGTAGAAGATATGACGGTTTATTGTGATGCGTATTTAAATGGGATCGGTTGTGTTCTAATGCAAAGAGGTAAAGTCATAGCTTATGCCTCTCGACAATTAAAGGAACACGAAACAAGATATCTGACTCATGATCTTGAGTTGGCGGCGGTTGTTCATGCGTTGAAAATTTGGCGCCATTACTTGTATGGTGTCAAGTGTACTATTTATTCGGATCACAAGAGTTTGAAACACCTTTTCGATCAACGAGATTTGAATTATCGTCAACGTATATGGATAGATGTGGTGAAAGATTATGATTGTGAGATACTTTATCATCCGGGTAAGGCGAATGTGGTCGCGTATGAGTTAAGTCGAAAGAGTCAACATCCGGCGATACGAGTAGGATCGTTATGCATGATTATTACTAATGATTTTCTTGTAAAGCTTGGCGAGACTCAAATCGAAGCTTTTGTTAACAATAAGCATGAGGAACGAATTGTAGGACAAACGGAGTTTATTACCTTAGGTCCGTATGGTTTGTTATCTTTTCAAGGAAGAGTGTGGGTGCCTAAAATGGGTGATCATCGACGAGTGCTACTTGATGAAGCTCATAAGTCAAAGTATTCCATTCACCCGGGCGCAACGCAAATGTATCTTGATTTGAAGAAAGAGTATTGGTGGCCGGGCATGAAACGTGATGTTGTAAAGTATGTTGAACAATGCGTCACGTGTTTGTAAGTTAAGGCCGAACACCAAAAGCCGTATGGTAAGTTACAACCGTTAGAAATCCCGAAATGGAAATGGGAGCACATTACCATGGATTTCATCACAAAGTTACCAAAGACGGCGAGAACCCAATTTGACTCGATTTGGGTAGTAGTTGATCGATTGACGAAGAGTGCCTTGTTCCTTCCTATTCGGGAAGCGATATCATCGGAGACTTTGGCTAAGTTGTTTATCAAGGAGGTGATAGCGAGACACGGGGTTCCTGAAATGTCCCGTTCTTATTGATTAAAAACGTTCCATATTAATTGATTTGGTTGCGAGGTTTTAACCTCTATATGAGACGTTTTTTCAAAGACTGCATTCATTTTTAAAACAAACCATAACCTTTATTTCATAAATAAAGGTTTAAAAAGCTTTACGTAGATTATCAAATAATGATAATCTAAAATATCCTGTTTACACACGACCGTTACATAATGGTTTACAATACAAATATGTTACATCGAAATCAGTTTCTTGAATGCAGTTTTTACACAATATCATACAAACATGGACTCCAAATCTTGTCCTTATTTTAGTATGCAATAGCGGAAGCTCTTAGTATTCACCTGAGAATAAACATGCTTTAAACGTCAACAAAAATGTTGGTGAGTTATAGGTTTAACCTATATATATCAAATCGTAACAATAGACCACAAGATTTTATATTTCAATACACATCCCATACATAGAGATAAAAAATATTCATATGGTGAACACCTGGTAACCGACATTAACAAGATGCATATATAAGAATATCCCCATCATTCCGGGACACCCTTCGGATATGATATAAATTTCGAAGTACTAAAGCATCTGGTACTTTGGATGGGGTTTGTTAGGCCCAATAGATCTATCTTTAGGATTCGCGTCAATTAGGGTGTATGTTCCCTAATTCTTAGATTACCAGACTTAATAAAAAGGGGCATATTCGATTTCGATAATTCAACCATAGAATGTAGTTTCACGTACTTGTGTCTATTTTGTAAATCATTTATAAAACCTGCATGTATTCTCATCCCAAAAATATTAGATTTTAAAAGTGGGACTATAACTCACTTTCACAGATTTTTACTTCGTTGGGAAGTAAGACTTGGCCACTGGTTGATTCACGAACCTATAACAATATATACATATATATCAAAGTATGTCCAAAATATATTTACAACACTTTTAATATATTTTGATGTTTTAAGTTTATTAAGTCAGCTGTCCTCGTTAGCAACCTACAACTAGTTGTCCACAGTTAAATGTATAGAAATAAATCGATAAATATTATCTTGAATCAATCCACGACCCAGTGTATACGTATCTCAGTATTGATCACAACTCAAACTATATATATTTTGGAATCAACCTCAACCCTGTATAGCTAACTCCAACATTCACATATAGAGTGTCTATGATTGTTCCAAAATATATATAGATGTGTCGACATGATAGGTCAAAACATTGTATACGTGTCTATGGTATCTCAAGATTACATAATATACAATACAAGTTGATTAAGTTATGGTTGGAATAGATTTGTTACCAATTTTCACGTAGCTAAAATGAGAAAAATTATCCAATCTTGTTTTACCCATAACTTCTTCATTTTAAATCCGTTTTGAGTGAATCAAATTGCTATGGTTTCATATTGAACTCTATTTTATGAATCTAAACAGAAAAAGTATAGGTTTGTAGTTGGAAAAATAAGTTACAAGTCGTTTTTGTAAAGGTAGTCATTTCAGTCGAAAGAACGACGTCTAGATGACCATTTTAGAAAACATACTTCCACTTTGAGTTTAACCATAATTTTTAGATATAGTTTCATGTTCATAATAAAAATCATTTTCCCAGAATAACAACTTTTAAATCAAAGTTTATCATAGTTTTTAATTAACTAACCCAAAACAGCCCGCGGTGTTACTACGATGGCGTAAATCCGGTTTTACGGTGTTTTTTGTGTTTCCAGGTTTTAAATCATTAAGTTAGCATATCTTATAGATATAGAACATGTGTTTAGTTCATTTTAAAAGTCAAGTTAGAAGGATTAACTTTTATTTGCGAACAAGTTTAGAATTAACTAAACTATGTTCTAGTGATTACAAGTTTAAACCTTCGAATAAGATAGCTTTATATGTATGAATCGAATGATGTTATGAACATCATTACTACCTAAAGTTCCTTGGATAAACCTACTGGAAATGAAAAAAATGGATCTAGCTTCAAAGGATCCTTGGATGGCTTGAATGTTCTTGAAGCAGAATCATGACACGAAAACAATTTCAAGTAAGATTTCCACTCGAAATAAGATTGTTATAGTTATAGAAATTGAATTAAAGGTTGAATATGATTATTAACTTGTATTAGAAAGATAACCTACTGTAAGTAACAAAGGTTTCTTGATCTTGGATGATTACTTGGAATGGATTTAGAAAACTTGGAAGTAAACTTACAATCTTGGAAGTATTCTTGATTTTATGAAACTAGAACTTTTGGAATTTATGAAGAACACTTAGAGCTTGAAGATAGAACTTGAGAGAGATCAATTAGATGAAGAAAATTTAAGAATGAAAGTGTTTGTAGGTGTTTTTGGTCGTTGGTGTATGGATTAGATATAAAGGATATGTAATTTTGTTTTCATGTAAATAAGTCATGAATGATTACTCATATTTTTGTAATTTTATGAGATATTTCATGCTAGTTGCCAAATGATGGTTCCCACATGTGTTAGGTGACTCACATGGGCTGCTAAGAGCTGATCATTGGATTGTATATACCAATAGTACATACATCTAAAAGATGTGTACTGTACGAGTACGAATACGGGTGCATACGAGTAGAATTGTTGATGAAACTGAACGAGGATGTAATTGTAAGCATTTTTGTTAAGTAGAAGTATTTTGATAAGTGTCTTGAAGTCTTTCAAAAGTATATGAATACATATTAAAACACTACATGTATATACATTTTAACTGAGTCGTTAAGTCATCGTTAGTCGTTACATGTAAATATTGTTTTGAAACCTTTAGGTTAACGATCTTGTTGAATGTTGTTAACCCATTATTTATTATAACAAATGAGATGTTAAATTGTTATATTATCATGATATTATGATATATAATATATCTTAGTATGATATATATACAGTTAAATGTCGTTACAACGATAATCGTTACATATATGTCTCGTTTCGAAATCATTAAGTTAGTAGTCTTATTTTTACATATGTATTTTATTGTTAATACACTTAATAATATATTTACTTATAATTTAACATAATTAACCAAGTGTATCAATATCTTAATATGATTCATATGTACCTAGTAAGACGTTGTTATAACGATAATCGTTATATATATCGTTTTCGAGTTTCTTAAATTAATAGTCTCATTTTTATGTATATAACTCATTGTTAAAATACCTAATGAGATACATACTTATAATAAAATCATGTTAACTATATATATAACCATATATATGTCATCATATAGTTTTTACAAGTTTTAACGTTCGTGAATCACCGGTCAACTTGGGTGGTCAATTGTCTATATGAAACCTATTTCAATTAATCAAGTCTTAACAAGTTTGATTGCTTAACATGTTGGAAACACTTAATCATGTAAATAACAATTTCATTTAATATATATATAAACATGGAAAAGTTCGGGTCACTACAGTACCTACCCGTTAAATAAATTTCGTCCCGAAATTTTAAGCAGTTGGAGGTGTTGACGTATCTTCTGGAAATAAATGCGGATATTTCTTCTTCATCTGATCTTCATGCTCCCAGGTGAAATCGGGTCCTCTACGAGCATTCCATCGAACCTTAACAATCGGTATCTTGTTTTGTTTAAGTCTCTTAACCTCACGATCCATTATTTCGACGGGTTCTTCAATGAATTGAAGTTTTTCATTGATTTGGATTTCGTCCAACGGAATAGTGAGATCTTCTTTAGCAAAACATTTCTTCAAATTCGAGACGTGGAAAGTGTTATGTACAGCCGCGAGTTGTTGAGGTAATTCAAGTCAGTAAGCTACTGGTCCAACACGATCAATAATCTTGAATGGTCCAATATACCTTGGATTTAGTTTCCCCCGTTTACCAAATCGAACAACGCCTTTCCAAGGTGAAACCTTAAGCATGACCATATCTCCAATTTCAAACTATATATCTTTTCTTTTACTGTCCGTTTAGCTCTTTTGTCGACTCTGGGCGGTTTTCAATCTTTGTTGAATTTGGATGATTTTCTTGGTAATTTCTTGTATTATCTCCGGACCCGTAATCTGTCTATCCCCCACCTCACTCCAACAAATCGGAGACCTGCATTTTCTACCATAAAGTGCTTCAAACGGCGCCATCTCAATGCTTGAATGGTAGCTGTTGTTGTAGGAAAATTCTGCTAACGGTAGATGTCGATCCCAACTGTTTCCAAAATCAATAACACATGCTCGTAGCATGTCTTCAAGCGTTTGTATCGTCCTTTCACTCTGCCCATCAGTTTGTGGATGATAGGCAGTACTCATGTCTAGACGAATTCCCAATGCTTGCTGTAATGTCTGCCAGAATCTTGAAATAAATCTGCCATCCCTATCAGAGATAATAGAGATTGGTATTCCATGTCTGGAGACGACTTCCTTCAAATACAGTCGTGCTAACTTTTCCATCTTGTCATCTTCTCTTATTGGCAGGAAGTGTGCTGACTTGGTGAGACGATCAACTATTACCCAAATAGTATCATAATCACTTGCAGTCCTTGGCAATTTAGTAATGAAATCCATGGTAATGTTTTCCCATTTCCATTCCGGGATTTCAGGTTGTTGTAGTAGACCTGATGGTTTCTGATATTCAGCTTTGACCTTAGAACACGTCAAACATTCTCCTACATATTTAGCAATATCGGCTTTCATACCTGGCCACCAAAAATGTTTCTTAAGATCCTTGTACATCTTCCTCGTTCCAGGATGTATTGAGTATCTGGTTTTATGAGCTTCTCTAAGTACCATTTCTCTCATATCTCCAAATTTTGGTACCCAAATTCTTTCAGCCCTATACCGGGTTCCGTCTTCCCGAATATTAAGATGCTTCTCCGATCCTTTGGGTATTTCATCCTTTAAATTTCCCTCTTTTAAAACTCCTTGTTGCGCTTCCTTTATTTGAGTAGTAAGGTTAGTGTGAATCATTATATTCATAGATTTTACTCGAATGGGTTCTTTGTCCTTTCTGCTCAAGGCGTCGGCTACCACATTTGCCTTCCCCGGGTAGTAACGAATCTCAAAGTCGTAATCATTCAACAATTCAATCCACCTACGCTGCCTCATATTCAGTTGTTTCTGATTAAATATGTGTTGAAGACTTTTGTGGTCGGTATATATAATACTTTTGACCCCATATAAGTAGTGCCTCCAAGTCTTTAATGCAAAAACAACCGCGCCTAATTCCAAATCATGCGTCGTATAATTTTGCTCGTGAATCTTCAATTGTCTAGACGCATAAGCAATCACCTTCGTCAATTGCATTAATACACAACCGAGACCTTGCTTTGATGCATCACAATAAATCACAAAATCATCATTCCCTTCAGGCAATGACAATATAGGTGCCGTAGTTAGCTTTTTCTTCAATAATTGAAACGCCTTCTCTTGTTTATCCTTCCATTCAAATTTCTTCCCTTTATGCGTTAATGCAGTCAAGGGTTTTGCTATTTTGGAGAAATCTTGGATGAATCTTCTGTAGTAACCAGCCAATCCTAAAAATTGACGTATATGCTTCGGAGTTTTTGGGGTTTCCCACTTTTCAACGGTTTCGATCTTTGCCGGGTCCACCTGGATACCTTCTTTGTTCACTATGTTGTAGTGACCCGAACTTTTCCATATTTATATATATTAATTGAGATTGATATTTACATGATTAAATGTTTCCAACATGCTAAGCAATCAAACTTGTTAAGACTTGATTAATTGAAATATGTTTCATATAGACAATTGACCACCCAAGTTGACCGGTGATTCACGAACGTTAAAACTTGTAAAAACTATATGATGACATATATATAGATATATATATAGTTAACATGATACTATGATAAGTAAACATATCATTAAGTATATTAACAATGAACTACATATGTAAAAACAAGACTACTAACTTAATGATTTTTAAACGAGACATATATGTAACGATTATCGTTGTAAAGACATTTAATGTATATATATCATATTAAGAGATATTCATACATGATAATATCATGATAATATAATAATTTAAAATCTCATTTGATATTATAAACATTGGGTTAACAACATTTAACAAGATCGTTAACCTAAAGGTTTCAAAACAACACTTACATGTAACGACTAACGATGACTTAACGACTCAGTTAAAATGTATATACATGTAGTGTTTTAATATGTATTTATACACTTTTGAAAGACTTCAATACACTTATCAAAATACTTCTACTTAACAAAAATGCTTACAATTACATCCTCGTTCAGTTTCATCAACAATTCTACTCGTATGCACCCGTATTCGTACTCGTACAATACACAGCTTTTAGATGTATGTACTATTGGTATATACACTCCAATGATCAGCTCTTAGAAGCCCATGTGAGTCACCTAACACATGTGGGAACCATCATTTGGCAACTAGCATGAAATATCTCATAAAATTACAAAAATATGAGTAATCATTCATGACTTATTTACATGAAAACAAAATTACATATCCTTTATATCTAATCCATACACCAACGACCAAAAACACCTACAAACACGTTCATTCTTCAATTTTCTTCATCTAATTGATCTCTCTCAAGTTCTATCTTCAAGTTCTAAGTGTTCTTCATATATTCTACAAGTTCTAGTTACATAAAATCAAGAATACTTTCAAGTTTGCTAGCTCACTTCCTATCTTGTAAGGTGATCATCCAACCTCAAGAAATCTTTGTTTCTTATAGTAGGTTATCATTCTAATACAAGGTAATAATCATATTCAAACTTTGGTTCAATTTCTATAACTATAACAATCTTATTTCAAGTGATGATCTTACTTGAACTTGTTTTCGTGTCATGATTCTGCTTCAAGAACTTCGAGCCATCCAAGGATCTGTTAAAGCTAGATCCATTTTTCTCTTTTCCAGTAGGTTTATCCAAGGAACTTAAGGTAGTAATGATGTTCATAACATCATTCGATTCATACATATAAAGCTATCTTATTCGAAGGTTTAAACTTGTAATCACTAGAACATAGTTTAGTTAATTCTAAACTTGTTCGCAAACAAAAGTTAATCCTTCTAACTTGACTTTTAAAATCAACTAAACACATGTTCTATATCTATATGATATGCTAACTTAATGATTTAAAACCTGGAAACACGAAAAATACCGTAAAATCGGATTTACGCCGTCGTAGTAACACCGCGGGCTGTTTTGGGTTAGTTAATTAAAAACTATGATAAACTTTGATTTAAAAGTTGTTATTCTGAGAAAATGATTTTTATTATGAACATGAAACTATATCCAAAAATTATGGTTAAACTCAAAGTGGAAGTATGTTTTCTAAAATGGTCATCTAGACGTCGTTCTTTCGACTGAAATGACTACCTTTACAAAAACGACTTGTAACTTATTTTTCCGACTATAAACCTATACTTTTTCTGTTTAGATTCATAAAATAGAGTTCAATATGAAACCATAGCAATTTGATTCACTCAAAACGGATTTAAAATGAAGAAGTTATGGGTAAAACAAGATTGGATAATTTTTCTCATTTTAGCTACGTGAAAATTGGTAACAAATCTATTCCAACCATAACTTAATCAACTTGTATTGTATATTATGTAATCTTGAGATACCATAGACACGTATACAATGTTTCGACCTATCATGTCGACACATCTATATATATTTCGGAACAACCATAGACACTCTATATGTGAATGTTGGAGTTAGCTATACAGGGTTGAGGTTGATTCCAAAATATATATAGTTTGAGTTGTGATCAATACTGAGATACGTATACACTGGGTCGTGGATTGATTCAAGATAATATTTATCGATTTATTTCTGTACATCTAACTGTGGACAACTAGTTGTAGGTTACTAACGAGGACAGCTGACTTAATAAACTTAAAACATCAAAATATATTAAAAGTGTTGTAAATATATTTTGAACATACTTTGATATATATGTATATATTGTTATAGGTTCGTGAATCAACCAGTGGCCAAGTCTTACTTCCCGACGAAGTAAAAAATCTGTGAAAGTGAGTTATAGTCCCACTTTTAAAATCTAATATTTTTGGGATGAGAATACATGCAGGTTTTATAAATGATTTACAAAATAGACACAAGTACGTGAAACTACATTCTATGGTTGAATTATCAAAATCGAATATGCCCCTTTTTATTAAGTCTGGTAATCTAAGAATTAGGGAACAGACACCCTAATTGACGCGAATCCTAAAGATAGATCTATTGGGCCTCACAAACCCCATCCAAAGTACCGGATGCTTTAGTACTTCGAAATTTATATCATATCCGAAGGGTGTCCCGGAATGATGGGGATATTCTTATATATGCATCTTGTTAATGTCGGTTACCAGGTGTTCACCATATGAATGATTTTTATCTCTATGTATGGGATGTGTATTGAAATATGAAATCTTGTGGTCTATTGTTACGATTTGATATATATAGGTTAAACCTATAACTCACCAACATTTTTGTTGACGTTTTAAGCATGTTTATTCTCAGGTGATTATTAAGAGCTTCCGCTGTCGCATACTTAAATAAGGACGAGATTTGGAGTCCATGCTTGTATGATATTGTGTAAAAACTGCATTCAAGAAACTTATTTTGTTGTAACATATTTGTATTGTAAACCATTATGTAATGGTCGTGTGTAAACAGGATATTTTAGATTATCATTATTTGATAATCTATGTAAAGCTTTTTAAACCTTTATTGATGAAATAAAGGTTATGGTTTGTTTTAAAATGAATGCAGTCTTTGAAAAACGTCTCATATAGAGGTCAAAACCTCGCAACGAAATCAATTAATATGGAACGTTTTTAATCAATAAGAACGGGACATTTCAGTTGGTATCCGAGCGTTGGTCTTAGAGAACCAGAATTTTGCATTAGTGTGTCTTATCGAGTTTGTTAGGATGCATTAGTGAGTCTGGACTTCGACCGTGTTTACTTGAAAAATGATTGCTTAACAAATTTTGTTGGAAACTATATATTTTTAACATGTGAATATTATGTGATATATTAATCTCTTAACGCGTTTGATATTATGTGATAGATGTCTACCTCTAGAACAAGTCCCATTGACTCACCTAATAATAATGAAGAGTCAAATGTAAATTGGAATGATTCGTGGACTGATTCACAAGTTCCCGAAGAGGAACCGGAAGAAGAGTCGGAACCGGAAGAAGAGTCGGAACAGGAAGAAGAATCGGAACCGGAAGAAGAATCGGAACCAGATGAAGAAATAGAACCGGTGGGGGAAATAATAAAACGGTTAAGTTAAAGAAAATCCTCAACCAACCGACCAAGGTTAATTATGGTAAATGGTGTTTCCGCCAAGGAAGCAAAATATTGGGAGGATTACCAATTCTCCGATGAATCAGATTCCGACGAGAATTCCGATGATGTTATAGAAATTACCCCAACTGAATTTAAAAAGGCAAAAGAAAATAATAAGGGAAAGGGCATAAAAATAGAGAAATCTAATTCCAACCCCGATGAACTTTATATGTATCGTCAACCCCCGAAGTCCTTAAGTTGTAACAATGACCCGGGAACCTCTAAACCACCAGGTTTTTCTAAACCAATGTGGATAACGACGGCTCATATTAGGGGAACATCATATATCCCTAGAAACTTGGCAAAACGAACCAAAACCGAAGAAGAAGAAACAAGCGAGTCGGAATAAGATAGTTGTATTCGTGTGGTGTAATATATGTAATATAGTGTGCTTATGCTTTATGATATATGTAAAAATTGCTTGTATTAATAAGTATTTTTTTTTATGAATCTAACTCTTGTCTATTTTACAGTATAAAAACACAAAATGGATAGACAACCCAATATTTTAAGAGACCTACCCGGAGACATGATTGATGAAATCTTGTCTAGAGTCGGTCAGAATTCTTCAGCATAACTATTTAAGGCGAGATCAGTTTGTAAGACATTCGAAGAACGTTCCAAGAATGTCTTGGTTTATAAGAGACTTTCGTTTGAAAGATGGGGGATATCACATTGGGAAACCAATAAGTTACGATGTGTTTACTTTGACGCATATATTGCGGGGAACCCAAATGCTATTTTACGCAATGGGTTAAGAAATTATTTTGACTCAATATATCCAAATATTGGACTTCGTGATTTAGAAAAAGCGGCTAACATGCAACATAAAGAAGCATGTTATGCTTACGGATTAGTAATGTTCGCTTCTCACCAAAGTGAGAACAAGAACATTGGGCTACAACTATTAAACAAAACGTTCCCACAAGTGACGGAGTCGGTAATTGGGGTAAGAAATGAGATTTTTAGATTGTTACGGGACTGTTGGACATTACGTAACCCTCGTCCCTTTGACGATGTTACAACACGCTGTCTTATCAACGGCCATAACGGTTATGTTCCACAAGACCAAGGATGGGAAGTAATCCTAGTAAAACCAGAATGCATGACTTGTTTCTGGACGTATGAATTACGTGTCTTTATTGCCTTTGCTGAACGACTTGTGTACTAGCTAGAATTATCTTCATAACCATCTTGTATCAAATTTATTGTGTGCTATATTTCATGCTATATGTAAAATAAGCGGTATTGTAAGTTTGTAAAATATTGTGTAAAAGTTTGAACGCGAAATATTATTATAATCAGTTTTTCATATAGAATTGTAGTAGTTGAATTGTATATTAGCTACTAAGTATGAACTTAACGGGTAGGTACTACCCGAATTTAAACTTATAAAACGCTAATATGAAGAAAAAGCTTTTATAAATGAGTTCATATTATGCTACAAAATACTATTAACTACTCTTAATATTCTGTATGATTAACTTGTTCCATTTGACTATTTTGAAGGAAATGGCACCAACTACTCGACACACCGTGAATATGAATGAAGAGGAATTCCGTACTTTTCTAGCTTCAAACATAGCCGCAGTACAGGCTGCGCTACATACCAACAATAACCTTGGATCTAGCAGTACAGGAAATCGTGTAGGATGCACCTACAAAGAATTCACTGCCTGCAAACCTTTGGAATTTGATGGAACCGAAGGACCGATCGGATTGAAACGGTGGACCGAGAAGGTCGAATCGGTGTTTGCCATAAGTAAGTGTACTGAAGAGGACAAAGTGAAGTACGCTACGCATACCTTCACAGGTTCTGCGTTAACATGGTGGAATACCTATCTAGAGCAAGTGGGACAAGACGATGCGTACGCACTACCGTGGTCAGCATTCAAGCACTTGATGAACGAGAAGTACCGTCCCAGAACCGAGGTCAATAAGCTCAAGACAGAACTTAGAGGGTTACGAACCCAAGGATTTGATATTACCACGTACGAAAGACGATTCACAGAATTGTGCCTATTGTGTCCGGGAGCATTCGAAGATGAGGAAGAGAAGATCGACGCGTTTGTGAAAGGATTACCGGAAAGAATCCAAGAAGATATAAGTTCACACGAGCCCGCCTCCATACAACAGGCATGTAGAATGGCTCACAAACTAGTGAACCAGATTGAAGAAAGAATTAAAGAACAGACTGCTGAAGAGACCAATGTGAAGCAAGTCAAAAGAAAGTGGGAGGAAAACGGTGATAAGAATCACCAATACAACAACAACAGCAATTACAACAATAATCGCAACAATTATCCCAGCAATCGCAACATCAATCGCAACTACAACAAACGGCCCAACAACAACAACAACAACAACAACAACAACAGCAGCAACTACAACAATCATCCCAACAACAATAATAACCGCAACAACAACAACAATCAGAAGCAGCTATGCCAAAGGTGTGAAAAGTATCACTCGGGGTTCTGCACCAAATTTTGCAACAAGTGTAAAAGAAATGGTCATAGCGCAGCGAAGTGTGAGGTCTACGGACCAGGGGTTAATAGAACCAAAGGAACAAATGGTGTCGGAACGAGTAATGGCGGAGCAAGTAGTGTCGGAGCAAGTTATGCCAATGTAGTTTGTTATAAATGTGGAAAACCGGGCCACATCATTAGAAATTGCCCGAACCAAGAGAACACGAATGGACAAGGCCGCGGAAGAGTTTTCAATATAAATGCGGCAGAGGCACAGGAAGACCCGGAGCTTGTTACGGGTACGTTTCTTATTGACAATAAATCTGCTTACGTTTTATTTGATTCGGGTGCGGATAGAAGCTATATGAGTAGAGATTTTTGTGCTAAATTAAGTTGTCCATTGACACCTTTGGATAGTAAATTTTTACTCGAATTAGCAAATGGTAAATTAATTTCAGCAGATAATATATGTCGGAATCGAGAAATTAAACTGGTTAGCGAAACATTTAAGATTGATTTGATACCAGTAGAGTTAGGGAGTTTTGATGTGATAATCGGTATGGACTGGTTGAAAGAAGTGAAAGCAGAGATCGTTTGTTACAAAAATGCAATTCGCATTATACGAGAAAAAGGAAAACCCTTAATGGTGTACGGAGAAAAGGGCAACACGAAGCTACATCTTATTAGTAATTTGAAGGCACAAAAACTAATAAGAAAAGGTTGCTATGCTGTTCTAGCACACGTCGAGAAAGTACAAACTGAAGAAAAGAGCATCAATGATGTTCCCATTGCAAAAGAATTTCCCGATGTATTTCCGAAAGAATTACCGGGATTACCCCCACATCGATCCGTTGAATTTCAAATAGATCTTGTACCAGGAGCTGCACCAATAGCTCGTGCTCCTTACAGACTCGCACCCAGCGAGATGAAAGAACTGCAAAGCCAATTACAAGAACTTTTAGAGCGTGGTTTCATTCGACCAAGCACATCACCGTGGGGAGCTCCTGTTTTGTTTGTCAAGAAGAAAGATGGTACATTCAGGTTGTGTATCGACTACCGAGAGTTGAACAAACTTACCATCAAGAACCGCTACCCACTACCGAGAATCGACGACTTATTTGATCAACTACAAGGCTCGTCTGTTTATTCAAAGATTGACTTACGTTCCGGGTATCATCAAATACGGGTGAAAGAAGATGATATTCTAAAGACTGCTTTCAGAACACGTTACGGTCATTACGAGTTTATGGTCATGCCGTTTGGTTTAACTAATGCACCAGCTATGTTCATGGACCTTATGAACCGAGTGTGTGGACCATACCTTGACAAGTTTGTCATTGTTTTCATTGATGACATACTTATTTACTCAAAGAATGACCAAGAACACGGTGAACATTTGAGAAAGGTGTTAGAAGTATTGAGGAAGGAAGAATTGTACGCTAAGTTTTCAAAGTGTGCATTTTGGTTGGAAGAAGTTCAATTCCTCGGTCACATAGTGAATAAAGAAGGTATTAAGGTGGATCCGGCAAAGATAGAAACTGTTGAAAAGTGGGAAACCCCGAAAACTCCGAAACACATACGCCAGTTTTTAGGACTAGCTGGTTACTACAGAAGGTTCATCCAAGACTTTTCCAGAATAGCAAAACCCTTGACTGCATTAACGCATAAAGGGAAGAAATTTGAAAGGAATGATGAACAAGAGAAAGCATTTCAGTTATTGAAGAAAAAGCTAACTATGGCACCTATATTGTCATTGCCTGAAGGGAATGATGATTTTGTGATTTATTGTGACGCATTAAAGCAAGGTCTCGGTTGTGTATTAATGCAACGAACGAAGGTGATTGCTTATGCGTCTAGACAATTGAAGATTCACGAACAAAATTATACGACGCATGATTTGGAATTAGGCGCGGTTGTTTTTGCATTAAAGACTTGGAGGCACTACTTATATGGGGTCAAAAGTATTATATATACCGACCACAAAAGTCTTCAACACATATTTAATCAGAAACAACTGAATATGAGGCAGCGTAGGTGGATTGAATTGTTGAATGATTATGACTTTGAGATTCGTTACCACCCGGGGAAGGCAAATGTGGTAGCCGATGCCTTGAGCAGGAAGGACAGAGAACCCATTCGAGTAAAATCTATGAATATAATGATTCATAATAACCTTACTACTCAAATAAAGGAGGCGCAACAAGGAGTTTTAAAAGAGGGAAATTTAAAGGATGAAATACCCAAAGGATCGGAGAAGCATCTTAATATTCGAGAAGACGGAACCCGGTATAGGGCTGAAAGGATTTGGGTACCAAAATTTGGAGATATGAGAGAAATGGTACTTAGAGAAGCTCATAAAACCAGATACTCAATACATCCTGGAACGGGGAAGATGTACAAGGATCTCAAGAAACATTTTTGGTGGCCGGGTATGAAAGCCGATGTTGCTAAATACGTAGGAGAATGTTTGACGTGTTCTAAGGTCAAAGCTGAGCATCAGAAACCATCAGGTCTACTTCAACAACCCGAAATCCCGGAATGGAAATGGGAAAACATTACCATGGATTTCATCACTAAATTGCCAAGGACTGCAAATGGTTTTGATACTATTTGGGTAATAGTTGATCGTCTCACCAAATCAGCACACTTCCTGCCAATAAGAGAAGATGACAAGATGGAGAAGTTAGCACGACTGTACTTGAAGGAAGTCGTCTCCAGACATGGAATACCAATCTCTATTATCTCTGATAGGGATGGCAGATTTATTTCAAGATTCTGGCAGACATTACAGCAAGCATTAGGAACTCGTCTAGACATGAGTACTGCCTATCATCCACAAACTGATGGGCAGAGCGAAAGGACGATACAAATGCTTGAAGACATGCTACGAGCATGTGTTATTGATTTCGGAAACAGTTGGGATCGACATCTACCGTTAGCAGAATTTTCCTACAACAACAGCTACCATTCAAGCATTGAGATGGCGCCGTTTGAAGCACTTTATGGTAGAAAGTGCAGGTCTCCGATTTGTTGGAGTGAAGTGGGGGATAGACAGATTGCGGGTCCGGAGATTATACAAGAAACTACCGAGAAGATCATCCAAATTCAACAACGATTGAAAACCGCCCAAAGTCGACAAAAGAGCTACGCTGACATTAAAAGAAAAGATATAGAATTTGAAATTGGAGAGATGGTCATGCTTAAAGTTGCACCTTGGAAAGGCGTTGTTCGATTTGGTAAACGAGGGAAATTAAATCCAAGGTATATTGGACCATTCAAGATTATTGATCGTGTCGGACCAGTAGCTTACCGACTTGAGTTACCTCAACAACTCGTGGCTGTACATAACACTTTCCACGTCTCGAATTTGAAGAAATGTTTTGCTAAAGAAGATCTCACTATTCCGCTAGATGAAATCCAACTCAACGAAAAACTCCAATTCATCGAAGAACCCGTCGAAATAATGGATCGTGAGGTTAAAAGACTTAAGCAAAACAAGATACCAATTGTTAAGGTTCGATGGAATGCTCGTAAAGGACCCGAGTTCACCTGGGAGCGTGAAGATCAGATGAAGAAGAAATACCCGCATCTATTTCCAGAAGATTCGTCAACACCTTCAACAACTTAAAATTTCGGGACGAAATTTATTTAACGGGTAGGTACTGTAGTGACCCGAACTTTTCCATATTTATATATATTAATTGAGATTGATATTTACATGATTAAATGTTTCCAACATGCTAAGCAATCAAACTTGTTAAGACTTGATTAATTGAAATATGTTTCATATAGACAATTGACCACCCAAGTTGACCGGTGATTCACGAACGTTAAAACTTGTAAAAACTATATGATGACATATATATAGATATATATATATATAGTTAACATGATACTATGATAAGTAAACATATCATTAAGTATATTAACAATGAACTACATATGTAAAAACAAGACTACTAACTTAATGATTTTTAAACGAGACATATATGTAACGATTATCGTTGTAAAGACATTTAATGTATATATATCATATTAAGAGATATTCATACATGATAATATCATGATAATATAATAATTTAAAATCTCATTTGATATTATAAACATTGGGTTAACAACATTTAACAAGATCGTTAACCTAAAGGTTTCAAAACAACACTTACATGTAACGACTAACGATGACTTAACGACTCAGTTAAAATGTATATACATGTAGTGTGTTAATATGTATTTATACACTTTTGAAAGACTTCAATACACTTATCAAAATACTTCTACTTAACAAAAATGCTTACAATTACATCCTCGTTCAGTTTCATCAACAATTCTACTCGTATGCACCCGTATTCGTACTCGTACAATACACAGCTTTTAGATGTATGTACTATTGGTATATACACTCCAATGATCAGCTCTTAGCAGCCCATGTGAGTCACCTAACACATGTGGGAACCATCATTTGGCAACTAGCATGAAATATCTCATAAAATTACAAAAATATGAGTAATCATTCATGACTTATTTACATGAAAACAAAATTACATATCCTTTATATCTAATCCATACACCAACGACCAAAAACACCTAAAAACACTTTCATTCTTCAATTTTCTTCATCTAATTGATCTCTCTCAAGTTCTATCTTCAAGTTCTAAGTGTTCTTCATATATTCTACAAGTTCTAGTTACATAAAATCAAGAATACTTTCAAGTTTGCTAGCTCACTTCCAATCTTGTAAGGTGATCATCCAACCTCAAGAAATCTTTGTTTCTTATAGTAGGTTATCATTCTAATACAAGGTAATAATCATATTCAAACTTTGGTTCAATTTCTATAACTATAACAATCTTATTTCAAGTGATGATCTTACTTGAACTTGTTTTCGTGTCATGATTCTGCTTCAAGAACTTCGAGCCATCCAAGGATCCGTTAAAGCTAGATCCATTTTTCTCTTTTCCAGTAGGTTTATCCAAGGAACTTAAGGTAGTAATGATGTTCATAACATCATTCGATTCATACATATAAAGCTATCTTATTCGAAGGTTTAAACTTGTAATCACTAGAACATAGTTTAGTTAATTCTAAACTTGTTCGCAAACAAAAGTTAATCCTTCTAACTTGACTTTTAAAATCAACTAAACACATGTTCTATATCTATATGATATGCTAACTTAATGATTTAAAACCTGGAAACACGAAAAATACCGTAAAATCGGATTTACGCCGTCGTAGTAACATCGCGGGCTGTTTTGGGTTAGTTAATTAAAAACTATGATAAACTTTGATTTAAAAGTTGTTATTCTGAGAAAATGATTTTTATTATGAACATGAAACTATATCCAAAAATTATGGTTAAACTCAAAGTGGAAGTATGTTTTCTAAAATGGTCATCTAGACGTCGTTCTTTCGACTGAAATGACTACCTTTACAAAAACGACTTGTAACTTATTTTTCCGACTATAAACCTATTATTTTTCTGTTTAGATTCATAAAATAGAGTTCAATATGAAACCATAGCAATTTGATTCACTCAAAACGGATTTAAAATGAAGAAGTTATGGGTAAAACAAGATTGGATAATTTTTCTCATTTTAGCTACGTGAAAATTGGTAACAAATCTATTCCAACCATAACTTAATCAACTTGTATTGTATATTATGTAATCTTGAGATACCATAGACACGTATACAATGTTTCGACCTATCATGTCGACACATCTATATATATTTCGGAACAACCATAGACACTCTATATGTGAATGTTGGAGTTAGCTATACAGGGTTGAGGTTGATTCCAAAATATATATAGTTTGAGTTGTGATCAATACTGAGATACGTATACACTGGGTCGTGGATTGATTCAAGATAATATTTATCGATTTATTTCTGTACATCTAACTGTGGACAACTAGTTGTAGGTTACTAACGAGGACAGCTGACTTAATAAACTTAAAACATCAAAATATATTAAAAGTGTTGTAAATATATTTTGAACATACTTTGATATATATGTATATATTGTTATAGGTTCGTGAATCAACCAGTGGCCAAGTCTTACTTCCCGACGAAGTAAAAAATCTGTGAAAGTGAGTTATAGTCCCACTTTTAAAACCTAATATTTTTGGGATGAGAATACATGCAGGTTTTATAAATGATTTACAAAATAGACACAAGTACGTGAAACTACATTCTATGGTTGAATTATCAAAATCGAATATGCCCCTTTTTATTAAGTCTGGTAATCTAAGAATTAGGGAACAGACACCCTAATTGACGCGAATCCTAAAGATAGATCTATTGGGCCTCACAAACCCCATCCAAAGTACCGGATGCTTTAGTACTTCGAAATTTATATCATATCCGAAGGGTGTCCCGGAATGATGGGGATATTCTTATATATGCATCTTGTTAATGTCGGTTACCAGGTGTTCACCATATGAATGATTTTTATCTCTATGTATGGGATGTGTATTGAAATATGAAATCTTGTGGTCTATTGTTACGATTTGATATATATAGGTTAAACCTATAACTCACCAACATTTTTGTTGACGTTTTAAGCATGTTTATTCTCAGGTGATTATTAAGAGCTTCCGCTGTCGCATACTTAAATAAGGACGAGATTTGGAGTCCATGCTTGTATGATATTGTGTAAAAACTGCATTCAAGAAACTTATTTTGTTGTAACATATTTGTATTGTAAACCATTATGTAATGGTCGTGTGTAAACAGGATATTTTAGATTATCATTATTTGATAATCTATGTAAAGCTTTTTAAACCTTTATTGATGAAATAAAGGTTATGGTTTGTTTTAAAATGAATGCAGTCTTTGAAAAACGTCTCATATAGAGGTCAAAACCTCGCAACGAAATCAATTAATATGGAACGTTTTTAATCAATAAGAACGGGACATTTCATATGTGACCGAGGAATTGAACTTCTTCCAACCAAAATGCACACTTTGAAAACTTAGCGTACAGTTTTTCTTTCCTCAATACTTCTAGCACTTTTCTCAAATGTTCTTCGTGCTCTTGATCATTCTTTGAGTAAATAAGTATGTCATCGATGAAAACAATGACAAACTTGTCAAGATATGGCCCACACACTCAGTTCATAAGGTCCATTAACACAGCTGGTGCGTTAGTCAATCCAAACGGCATAACCATAAACTCGTAATGACCATAACGCGTCCTAAAAGCAGTTTTTGGAATATCATCCTCCTTTACTCGCATTTGATGATATCCAGAACGTAAATCGATCTTCGAACAAACTGACGAGCCTTGTAGTTGATCAAATAAGTCGTCAATTCTCGGCAGTGGATAACGGTTTTTGATGGTAAGTTTGTTCAACTCTCTGTAGTCAATACACAACCTAAATGTACCATCCTTCTTCTTGACAAACAAAACAGGAGCTCCCCATGGTGATGTGTTTGGTCAAATGAAACCACGTTCTAATAGTTCTTGCAGTTGGCTTTGCAGTTCTTTCATCTCGCTGGGTGCGAGTCTATAAGGAGCACTAGCTATTGGTGCAGCTCCTGGTATAAGATCTATTTGAAATTCAACAGATCGATGTGGAGGTAGTCCCGGTAATTCTTTCGGAAATACATCGGGAAATTCTTTTGCGACGGGAACATCATTGATGCTCTTTTCTTCAGTTTGTACTTTCTCGACGTGTGCTAGAACAGCATAGCAACCTTTTCTTATTAGTTTTTGTGCCTTCAAATTACTAATAAGATGTAGCTTCATGTTGCCCTTTTCTCCGTACACCATTAAGAGTTCTCCTTCTTCTCGTACAATGTGAATTGCATTTTTATAACATACGATCTCTGCTTTCACCTTCTTCAGCCAGTCCATGCCAACTATTACATCAAAACTCCCTAACTCTAATGGTATCAAATCAATCTTAAATATTTCGCTACCCAGTTTAATTTCTCGATTCCGACATATATTATCTGCTGAAATTAATTTACCATTTGCTAATTCGAGTAAAAATTTACTATCCAAAGGCGTCAATGGACAACTTAATTAAGCACAAAAATCTCTACTCATATAGCTTCTATCCGCACCCGAATCAAATAAAACGTAAGTAGATTTATTGTCAATAAGAAACGTACCCGTAACAAGCTCCGGGTCTTCCTGTGCCTCTGCCGCATTAATATTGAAAACTCTTTCGCGGCCTTGTCCATTCGTTTTCTCCTGGTTCGGGCAATTTCTAATAATGTGTCCCGATTTTCCACATTTATAACAAACTACATTGGCATAACTTGCTCCGACACTACTTGCTCCGCCATTACTCGTTCCGACACCATTTGTTCCTTTCGTTCTGTTAACCCCTGGTCCGTAGACCTCACACTTCGCCGCGCTATGACCATTTCTTTTACACTTGTTGCAAAATTTGGTGCAGAACCCCGAGTGATACTTTTCGCACCTTTGGCATAGCTTCTTCTGATTGTTGTTGTTGTTGCGGTTGTTATTGTTGTTGGAATGATGGTTGTAGTTGCTGTTGTTGTTGTTGTTGTTGTTGGGCCGTTTGTTATAGTTGCGATTGATGTTACGATTGTTGGGATAATTGTTGCGATTATTATTGTAATTACTGTTGTTGTTGTTGTATTGGTGATTCTTATCACCGTTTTCCTCCCACTTTCTTTTGACTTGCTTCACATTGGCCTCTTCAGCCGTCTGTTCTTTAATTCTTTCCTCAATCTGGTTCACTAGTTTGTGAGCCATTCTACATGCCTGTTGTATGGAGGTGGGCTCGTGTGAAATTATATCTTCTTGGATTCTTTCCGGTAATCCTTTCACAAACGCGTCGTTCTTCTCTTCCTCATCTTCGAACGCTCCCGGACACAATAGGCACAATTCTGTGAATCGTCTTTCGTACGTGGTAATATCAAATCCTTGGGTTCGTAACCCACTAAGTTCTGTCTTGAGCTTATTGACCTCGGTTCTGGGACGGTACTTCTCGTTCATCAAGTGCTTGAATGCTGACCACGGTAGTGCGTAAGCATCATCTTGTCCCACTTGCTCTAGATAGGTATTCCACCATGTTAACGCAGAACCTGTGAAGGTATGCGTAGCGTACTTCACTTTTTCCTCTTCAGTACACTTACTTATGGCAAACACCGATTCGACCTTTTCGGTCCACCGTTTCAATCCGATCGGTCCTTCGGTTCCATCAAATTCCAAAGGTTTGCAGGCAGTGAATTCTTTGTAGGTGCATCCTACACGATTTCCTGTACTGCTAGATCCAAGGTTATTGTTGGTATGTAGCGCATCCTGTACTGCGGCTATGTTTGAAGCTAGAAAAAGTATGGAATTCCTCTTCATTCATATTCACGGTGTGTCGAGTAGTCGGTGCCATTTCCTTCAAAATAGTCAAATGGAACAAGTTAATCATACAGAATATTAAGAGTAGTTAATAGTATTTAGTAGCATAATATGAACTCATTTATAAAAGCTTTTTCTTCATATTAGCATTTTATAAGTTTAAATTCGGGTAGTACCTAATTCGGGTTCATACTTAGTAGCTAATATACAATTCAACTACTACAATTCTATATGAAAAACTTATTATAATAATATTTCGCGTTCAAACTTTTATACAATATTTTACAAACTTACAATACCGCTTATTTTACATAAAGCATGAAATATAGCACACAATAACTTTGATACAAGATAGTTGTGAAGATAATTCTAGCTAGTACACAAGTCGTTCAGCAAAGGCAATAAAGACACGTAATTCATACGTCCAGAAACAATTCATGCATTCTGGTTTTACTAGGACTACTTCCCATCCTTGGTCTTGTGGAACATAATCGTTATGACCGTTGATAAGACAGCGTGTTGTAACGTCGTCAAAGGGACGAGGGTTACGTAATGACCAACAGTCTTGTAATAACCTAAAAACCTCATTTCTTACCCCAATTACCGACTCCGTCACTTGTGGGAACATTTTCTTTAATAGTTGTAGCCCGATGTTCTTTTTCTCACTTTGTTGAGAAGCGAACATTACTAACCCGTAAGCATAGCATGCTTCTTTATGTTGCATGTTAGCCGCTTTTTCTAAATCATGAAGTCCTATATTCGGATACATTGAGTCAAAATAATTTCTTAACCCATTGCGTAAAATAGCATTTGGGTTCCCCGTAATATATGCGTCAAAGTAAACACATCGTAACTTATGGGTTTCCCAATGTGATATCCCCCATCTTTCAAACGAAAGTCTCTTATAAACCAAGATATTCTTGGAACGTTCTTCGAATGTCTTACAAACTGATTTCGTCGTAAATAGTTGTGCTGAAGAATTTTGACCGACTCTAGACAAGATTTCATCAATCATGTCTCCGGGTAGGTCTCTTAAAATATTGGGTTGTCTATCCATTTTGTGTTTTTATACTGTAAAATAGACAAGAGTTAGATTCATAAAAAAAATACTTATTAATACAAGCAATTTTTACATATATCATAATAAGCACACTATATTACATATATTACACCACACGAATACAACTATCTTATTCCGACTAGCTCGTTTCTTCTTCTTCGGTTTTGGTTCGTTTTGCCAAGTTTCTAGGGATATATGATGTTCCCCTAATACTAGCTGTCGTTTTTCACAACGGTTTAGAAAAACCGGGTGGTTTAGAGGTTCCCGGGTCATTGTTACAACTTAAGGGCTTCGGGGGTTGACGATACATATAAAGTTCATCGGGGTTGGAATTAGATTTCTCTATTTTTATGCCCTTTCCCTTATTATTTTCTTTTTCCTTTTTAAATTCAGTTGGGGTAATTTCTATAACATCATCGGAATTCTCATCGGAATCCGATTCATCGGAGAATTGGTAATCCTCCCAATATTTTGCTTCCTTGGCGGAAACACCATTGACCATAATTAACCTTGGTCGGTTGGTTGAGGGTTTTCTTTTACTTAACCGTTTTATTATTTCCCCCACCGGTTCTATTTCCTCCTCCGGTTCCTCCTCTTCCAGTTCTGATTCTTCTTCCGGTTCTGATTCTTCTTTAGTTTCTTCTTCGAGAACTTTTGAATCAGTCCAATATATATTCGACTCTTCGTTATTATTATGTGAGTCAATGGGATTTGTGCTAGAGGTAGACATCTATCACACAATATCAAACATGTTAAGAGATTAATATATCACATAATATATACATGTTAATAATATATAGTTTCCAACAAAAATGTTAAGCAATCATTTATAAAGAAAACACGGTCGAAGTCCAGACTCACTAATGCATCCTAACAAACTCGATAAGACACACTAATGCAAATTTTTTGGTTCTCTAAGACCAACGCTCGGATACCAACTGTGATACAGTTAGGGACAACCACCATCCCACCCAGTGCCTTCCCAACTAACCTCCTGGTGACCACTGAGTGTACCTCAGATACTGATTTTAGGGCCTGCCTCTCGGCTACTACCAACCCTCGTAAGGGATCGCAAGGAGTAAGAGCCAATGCTTCGTCACAGGTAACACTGTGAGAACCTCCTTTACGACTAACCCGCCACACATGGACGGTGTTATACCAGCTCTGATGCCAACTGAAATGTCCCGTTCTTATTGATTAAAAACGTTCCATATTAATTGATTTCGTTGCGAGGTTTTGACCTCTATATGAGATGTTTTTTCAAAGACTGCATTCATTTTTAAAACAAACCATAACCTTTATTTCATAAATAAAGGTTTAAAAAGCTTTACGTAGATTATCAAATAATGATAATCTAAAATATCCTGTTAACACACGACCATTACATAATGGTTTACAATACAAATATGTTACATCGAAATCAGTTTCTTGAATGCAGTTTTTACACAATATCATACAAACATGGACTCCAAATCTTGTCCTTATTTTAGTATGCAACAGCGGAAGCTCTTAGTATTCACCTGGGAATAAACATGCTTTAAACGTCAATAAAAATGTTGGTGAGTTATAGGTTTAACCTATATATATCAAATCGTAACAATAGACCACAAAATTTTATATTTCAATACACATCCCATACATAGAGATAAAAAATCATTCATATGGTGAACACCTGGTAACCGACATTAGCAAGATGCATATATAAGAATATCCCCATCATTCCGGGACACCCTTCGGATATGATATAAATTTTGAAGTACTAAAACGTCCGGTACTTTGGATGGGGTTTGTTAGACCCAATAGATCTATCTTTAGGATTCGCGTCAATTAGGGTGTCTGTTCCCTAATTCTTAGATTACCAAACTTAATAAAAAGGGGCATATTCGATTTCGATAATTCAACCATAGAATGTAGTTTCACGTACTTGTGTCTATTTTGTAAATCATTTATAAAACCTGCATATATTCTCATCCCAAAAATATTAGATTTTAAAAGTGGGACTATAACTCACTTTCACAGATTTTTACTTCGTCGGGAAGTAAGACTTGGCCACTGGTTGATTCACGAACCTATAACAATATATACATATATATCAAAGTATGTTCAAAATATATTTACAACACTTTTAATATATTTTGATATTTTAAGTTTATTAAGTCAGCTGTCCTCGTTAGTAACCTACAACTAGTTGTCCACAGTTAGATGTACAGAAATAAATTGATAAATATTATCTTGAATCAATCCACGACCCAGTGTATACGTATCTCAGTATTGATCACAACTCAAACTATATATATTTTGGAATCAACCTCAACCCTGTATAGCTAACGCCAACATTCACATATAGAGTGTCTATGGTTGTTCCGAAATATATATAAATGTGTCGACATGATAGGTCGAAACATTGTATACGTGTCTATGGTATCTCAAGATTACATAATATACAATACAAGTTGATTAAGTTATGGTTGGAATAGATTTGTTACCAATTTTCACGTAGCTAAAATGAGAAAAATTATCCAATCTTGTTTTACCCATAACTTCTTCATTTTAAATCCGTTTTGAGTGAATCAAATTGCTATGGTTTCATATTGAACTCTATATTATGAATATAAACAGAAAAAGTATAGGTTTATAGTCAGAAAAATAAGTTACAAGTTGTTTTTGTAAAGGTAGTCATTTCAGTCGAAAGAACGACGTCTAGATGACCATTTTAGAAAACATACTTCCACTTTGAGTTTAACCATAATTTTTGGATATAGTTTCATGTTCATAATAAAAATCATTTCCCCAAAATAACAACTTTTAAATCAAATTTTATCATAGTTTTTAATTAACTAACCCAAAACAGCCCGCGGTATTATTACGACGGCGTAAATCCGGTTTTACGGTGTTTTTCGTGTTTCCAGGTTTTAAATCATTAAGTTAGCATATAATATAGATATAGAACATGTGTTTAGTTGTTTTTAAAAGTCAAGTTAGAAGGATTAACTTTTATTTGCGAACAAGTTTAGAATTAACTAAACTATGTTCTAGTGATTACAAGTTTAAACCTTCGAATAAGATAGCTTTATATGTATGAATTGAATGATGTTATGAACATCATTACTACCTCAAGTTCCTTGGATAAACCTACTGGAAATGAGAAAAATAGATCTAGCTTCAAAGGATCCTTGGATGGCTTGAAATTTCTTGAAGCAGAATCATGACACGAAAACAATTTCAAGTAAGATTTCCACTCGAAATAAGATTGTTATAGTTATAGAAATTGAATTAAAGTTTGAATATGATTATTACCTTGTATTAGAAAGATAATCTAATGTAAGTAACAAAGGTTTCTTGATCTTGGATGATTACTTGGAATGGATTTAGAAAACTTGGAAGTAAACTTGCAATCTTGGAAGTATTCTTGATTTTATGAAACTAGAACTTTTGGAATTTATGAAGAACACTTAGAACTTGAAGATAGAACTTGAGAGAGATCAATTAGATGAAGAAAATTGAAGAATTAAAGTGTTTGTAGGTGTTTTTGGTCGTTGGTGTATGGATTAGATATAAAGGATATGTAATTTTGTTTTCATGTAAATAAGTCATGAATGATTACTCATATTTTTGTAATTTTATGAGATATTTCATGCTAGTTTCCAAATGATGGTTCCCACATGTGTTAGGTGACTCACATGGGCTGCTAAGAGCTGATCATTGGAGTGTATATACCAATAGTACATACATCTAAAAGCTGTGTATTGTACGAGTACGAATACGGGTGCATACGAGTAGAATTGTTGATGAAACTGAACGAGGATATAATTGTAAGCATTTTTGTTAAGTAGAAGTATTTTGATAAGTGTCTTGAAGTTTTCAAAAGTGTATGAATACATATTAAAACACTACATGTATATACATTTTAACTGAGTCGTTAAGTCATCGTTAGTCGTTACATGCAAATGTTGTTTTGAAACCTTTAGGTTAACGATCTTGTTGAATGTTGTTAACCCATTGTTTATTATAACAAATGAGATGTTAAATTGTTATATTATCATGATATTATGATATATAATATATCTTAGCATGATATATATACAGTTAAATGTCGTTACAACGATAATCGTTACATATATGTCTCGTTTCGAAATCATTAAGTTAGTAGTCTTATTTTTACATATGTATTTCATTGTTAATACACTTAATAATATATTTACTTATCATTTAACATAATTAACCAAGTGTATCAATATCTTAATATGATTTATATGTACCTAGTAAGACGTTGTTATAACGATAATCGTTATATATATCGTTTTCGAGTTTCTTAAATTAATAGTCTCATTTTTATGTATATAACTCATTGTTAAAATATCTAATGAGATACATACTTATAATAAAATCATGTTAACTATATATATAACCATATATATGTCATCGTATAGTTTTTACAAGTTTTAACATTCGTGAATCAACGGTCAACTTGGGTGGTCAATTGTCTATATGAAACCTATTTCAATTAATCAAGTCTTAACAAGTTTGATTGCTTAACATGTTGGAAACACTTAATCATGTAAATAACAATTTCATTTAATATATATATAAACATAGAAAAGTTCGGGTCACTACAGTTCCTATATCCATTATTTCGGATCGAGATACCCGTTTCACATCTCGGTTTTGGGAGAAGTTTCATGAAGATATGGGTACACAATTGAAATTGAGCACGGCTTATCATCCTCAAACGGACGGTCAAACCAAACGTACGAATCAAACTTTGGAGGATATGTTACGGGCGTGTATTATTGATTTTGGTGGTAGTTGGGATGAGCACTTACCTTTGGTGGAATTCTCGTACAATAATAGTTATCATACTAGTATCGGGATGCCACCTTACGAGATGCTTTATGGGCAGAGGTGCCGAACTCCGATTTGTTGGGGTGATGTTGGTCAAAAGGAAATCGAGAGTACAGATTTGGTTTTAGAGACGAATAGCAAGATTGATATGATTCGGGCTAATATGAAAAAGGCTCAAGATAGACAAAAGTCGTATGCCGACAAACGTAGACGAATGATCGAATTTCAAGAAGGCGACATGGTGATGCTTAAGGTTTCACCATGGAAAGGTATTATTCGGTTTCAAAAACGGGGAAAGTTAGCTCCTCGGTTTATTGGCCCATTTAAAGTTTTAGCTCGGGTTGGCGAAGTTACATATCGTTTGGAATTACCCGAAGAACTTGCGGGGATCCATAATACATTTCATGTTTTCCATCTCCGTAAGTGTCTTGCGGATGATTCTTCGTGGGTGTCTTTAGACGAAATTGAGCTAAACAATAAGTTAGAGTATATTGAGGAGCCGGTTGCTATACTTGACGAAAAATTGAAAAGATTGAGAAATAAAGAGGTGAGAACCTTTAGAGTTCAATGGCGTCGTCATATTGGTTCCGAGTTCACATGGTAGCCCGAAGAGTTTATTTTAGTTTATCTTCCTGCTTGTCATGTGGCGTGGATTGCGAGGACGCAATTCGATTCAAGTGGGGGAGAGTTGTAAGATCCTGTATTCTCAGATGTTTTGGACGCCGTCCAAAATGGTGGGATGCCGTCCCAGTAGGAAGGGCTGGACGCCGTTCAAAATTCTGGACGCCGTTCAGATGACCTGACGAGCCAGCTATTGTGTTTTAGATATTAAAAAGGGGTAGTTTGGTAATTTCACCTTGTGGACGACTTTAAGACCCTATATCAGTTTTGGTGAGCCTCATTACTCCATTTTCATCTACCTTATCTCCTTCCACTTAAATTCTAGTGAGAGAGAAAGTTCTAGAGTGAGAGAGCTCCAATAAAGGAAGAAGAAGGTTGTTTCGGGTCTTAGTGCAAGTTCTAAAGTTATTCATCTCCTCACTAGCTACGTTTTGATTGTGGTGGTAAGTCCTAAACTCGATTTCCTTAGTTTAAAGTGTTTAAGGGTTAGGGTTTGGGCTAGTAATGAACATAAAACCCATTTGTTAGTGATTTGGGGGGGTTTTTGGGTAAGTTTGGGTCATGAGGGCTCAAGGATGACTAACCTAAGGTTTTGAAATGTTAAATGTGTTTATGAGTCTTAAAATGGTTAGTTAAATCACTAGCACACTTGTAGTTAACGTTAGTGGGTGTCATTTGGGTTATGGGTGACCCGAATGGGTGTGTTGACCTTGAAATGTGTCAAATGGGTCTTAGGCGACCTAGGTTGTTAAATGAGTATGAAAATACACTAAACTTGTGATTATAAACTGTTTAAGACCATAATTGGCTAACGTTAGGGTTTTGGCCAAGTTGACCTAATCTTAGGGTTAAATGTGCAAATGGGTCGGAATTGCACCTTGGGTCAAAATGATACTAGAATGGTGAGTGAGTTGGTTGACCAACTTGATCTTGTGTTTGATTATGTGCATAATGTATTAGGTACGTTACATTGAAGGTTGCAAGCTCGGTTATCTTTCACAAAAAGACTTTAAGGTGAGTGGAATAATTATATATGTATGTATATGATTTATTTACTTGTGGGGTATGGGTTAAAGTTCGATGTTGATGATACCATACCCTAGAGTATATTGTGGTGTTGATGAGAGCTTAAATTCAATGTTGACGATACCTCATGTATGGAATTTAAGTTCGATGTTGACGATGCCATACGACTATTGTAGTGACGTTCGATGAGGGTTTAAAGTTCGTTGTTGACGATACCTCATATGTGGGTTTAAAGTTCGATGTTGACGATACCACATTAATATAGACGGATGGGGTTTAAGTTCGACGTTGACGATACCATTCGTAAGGCTAGCCTTGGGTTTTGAGTACTATGGATGTTGTGAACATCAATGTTATATATTCGTGTTGTAGCATATTGTATTGTTGTGTTATATGCTATTGTTATACTAGTTTTGTTATCGTGGGTTTTTTTTAGCGTTATACATTTTAAAGGTGTAGTGACCCGAACTTTTCCATGTTTATATATATTAATTGAGATTGATATTTACATGATTAAATGTTTCCAACATGTTAAGCAATCAAACTTGTTAAGACTTGATTAATTGAAATATGTTTCATATAGACAATTGACCACCCAAGTTGACCCGTGATTCACGAACGTTAAAACTTGTAAAAACTATACAATGACATATATATGGTTATATATATAGTTAACATGTTTTTATTATAAGTATGTATCTCATTAGGTATTTTAACAATGAGTTATATACATAAAAATGAGACTATTAATTTAAGAAACTCGAAAACGATATATATAACGATTATCGTTATAACAACGTCTTACTAGGTACATATGAATCATATTAAGATATTGATACACTTGGTTAATTATGTTAAATGATAAGTAAATATATTATTAAGTGTATTAACAATGAAATACATATGTAAAAATAAGACTACTAACTTAATGATTTCGAAACGAGACATATATGTAACGATTATCGTTGTAACGACATTTAACTGTATATACATCATACTAAGATATATTATATATAATAATATCATGATAATATAATAATTTAACATCTCATTTGTTATAATAAACAATGGGTTCACAACATTCAACAAGATCGTTAACCTAAAGGTTTCAAAACAACATTTACATGTAACGACTAACGATGACTTAACGACTCAGTTAAAATGTATATACATGTAGTGTTTTAATATGTATTAATATACTTTTGAAAGACTTCAAGACACTTATCAAAATACTTCTACTTAACAAAAATGCTTACAATTACATCCTCGTTCAGTTTCATCAACAATTCTACTCGTATGCACCCGTATTCGTACTCGTACAATACACAGCTTTTAGATGTATGTACTATTGGTATATACACTCCAATGATCAGCTCTTAGCAGCCCATGTGAGTCACCTAACACATGTGGGAACCATCATTTGGCAACTAGCATGAAATATCTCATAAAATTACAAAAATATGAGTAATCATTCATGACTTATTTACATGAAAACAAAATTACATATCCTTTATATCTAATCCATACACCAACGACCAAAAACACCTACAAACACTTTCATTCTTCAATTTTCTTCATCTAATTGATCTCTCTCAAGTTCTATCTTCAAGTTCTAAGTGTTCTTCATATATTTTACAAGTTCTAGTTACATAAAATCAAGAATACTTTCAAGTTTGCTAGCTCACTTCCAATCTTGTAAGGTGATCATCCAACCTCAAGAAATCTTTATTTCTTACAGTAGGTTATCATTCTAATACAAGGTAATAATCATATTCAAACTTTGGTTCAATTTCTATAACTATAACAATCTTATTTCAAGTGATGATCTTACTTGAACTTGTTTTCGTGTCATGATTCTGCTTCAAGAACTTCGAGCCATCCAAGGATCCATTGAAGCTAGATCCATTTTTCTCTTTTCCAGTAGGTTTATCCAAGGAACTTAAGGTAGTAATGATGTTCATAACATCATTCGATTCATACATATAAAGCTATCTTATTCGAAGGTTTAAACTTGTAATCACTAGAACATAGTTTAGTTAATTCTAAACTTGTTCGCAAACAAAAGTTAATCCTTCTAACTTGACTTTTAAAATCAACTAAACACATGTTATATATCTATATTATATGCTAACTTAATGATTTAAAACTTGGAAACACAAAAAACACCGTAAAACCAGATTTACGCCGTCGTAGTAACACCGCGGGCTGTTTTGGGTTAGTTAATTAAAAACTATGATAAACTTTGATTTAAAAGTTTTTATTCTGAGAAGATGATTTTTATTATAAACATGAAACTATATCCAAAAATTATGGTTAAACTCAAAGTGGAAGTATGTTTTCTAAAATGGTCATCTAGACGTCGTTCTTTCGACTGAAATGACTACCTTTACAAAAACGACTTGTAACTTATTTTTTCGACTATAAACCTATACTTTTTCTATTTAGATTCATAAAATAGAGTTCAATATGAAACCATAGCAATTTGATTCACTCAAAACGAATTTAAAATGAAGAAGTTATGGGTAAAACAAGATTGGATAATTTTTCTCATTTTAGCTACGTGAAAATTGGTAACAAATCTATTCCAACCATAACTTAATCAACTTGTATTGTATATTATGTAATCTTGAGATACCATAGACACGTATACAATGTTTCGACCTATCATGTCGACACATCTATATATATTTCGGAACAACCATAGACACTCTATATGTGAATGTTGGAGTTAGCTATACAGGGTTGAGGTGGATTCCAAAATATATATAGTTTGAGTTGTGATCAATACTGAGATACGTATACACTGGGTCGTGGATTGATTCAAGATAATATTTATCGATTTATTTCTGTACATCTAACTGTGGACAACTAGTTGTAGGTTACTAACGAGGACAGCTGACTTAATAAATTTAAAACATCAAAATATATTAAAAGTGTTGTAAATATATTTTAAACATACTTTGATATATATGTATATATTGTTATAGGTTCGTGAATCAACCAGTGGCCAAGTCTTACTTCCCGACGAAGTAAAAATCCGTGAAAGTGAGTTATAGTCCCACTTTTAAAATCTAATATTTTTTGGATGAGAATACATGCAGGTTTATAAATGATTTACAAAATAGACACAAGTACGTGAAACTACATTCTATGGTTGAATTATCGAAATCGAATATGCCCTTTTTATAAAGTCTGGTAATCTAAGAATTAGGGAACAGACACCCTAATTGACGCGAATCCTAAAGATAGATCTATTGGGCCTAACAAACCCCATCCAAAGTACCGGATGCTTTAGTACTTCGAAATTTATATCATATCCGAAGGGTGTCGCGGAATGATGGGGATATTCTTATATATATGCATCTTGTTAATGTCGGTTACCAGGTGTTCACCATATGAATGATTTTTATCTCTATGTATGGGATGTGTATTGAAATATGAAATCTTGTGGTCTATTGTTACGATTTGATATATATAGGTTAAACCTATAACTCACCAACATTTTTGTTGACGTTTAAAGCATGTTTATTCTCAGGTGAATACTAAGAGCTTCCGCTGTTGCATACTAAAATAAGGACAAGATTTGGAGTCCATGTTTGTATGATATTGTGTAAAAAACTGCATTCAAGAAACTGATTTCGATGTAACATATTTGTATTGTAAACCATTATGTAATGGTCGTGTGTAAACAGGATATTTTAGATTATCATTATTTGATAATCTACGTAAAGCTTTTTAAACCTTTATTTATGAAATAAAGGTTATGGTTTGATTTAAAAATGAATGCAGTCTTTGAAAAACGTCTCATATAGAGGTCAAAACCTCGCAACGAAATCAATTAATATGGAACGTTTTTAATCAATAAGAATGGGACATTTCAAAAGGTATGCTAATTATGTAGCTAGTATGTATGCGGATATTGTGTAAGTGTGTGCAAGTAGGTAAGTTATATATGTATATGTATAATTATTGCATTCACTAAGCTTTAGCTTACCCTCTCGTTGTTTACCTTTTTAGACTTCGGTGTGGACAAAGGCAAAGGTATTCGGTGGGATTAGTGGTCTCCCGTTTATTTTGATAGGGGATGCTTTTGGGTTAGCTTTTGGAAGTTCGGCCAAGATTTGGGTAGTTTAACCCCAAACACCATGCTCTAAGTGTCATTTAGAAATTAAACTCTTATGGTCGAAACTTGTATTTTTGAACGAAACGTGTAATTCGGGCTGACGTGGGCCCGGCGATGTAAAACTTGTTTTGATTATGGGAATCTCTTAGTTTAACTTATTATGACATGTTGTGAAAAGGTTTTCAATTAAAAGTGTTGGGAAGCGGGTTTTCCGCTCATGTAAGTTGGACCCGTTGAGCAGTTTCTGGTAGGCCAATTGGACGCCGTCCAGATCTGCTGGATGCCGTCCAAGCTTTCTTTGCTGGACGCCGTCCAATAATTTGGACGCCGTCCAGATGTGCAGGTTCAGAAATTTTTTTTTGTAGCGTGTTTTTGGTACAACGAAGTTGGGTTGTTACAAGTGGTATCAGAGCATGGTCTAAGGGATTTAGGCGACTTGAGATAGGTGCCAAGACTTAGGCTTTATTGTGTGTACGCTTTATGCCGGACTTGTAGGACTTTGGGTCGGAACGGGAATTGTTAGTTCTAATGTTTATGCGAATTAATCTTGCACCAATTGTTTTGTGTTGTATTAGTAATCAACGAGCGAGATAGACATTGTACTCGCAAGTTAACGCGACGTGCTAGCGTAACAATGATTAGCTATCATTGTCACGGGTTCAAATCGTGTCAAACAAGCGATGTACGACGATTGTCGAGCAAGATGGGGTAGTATGGTATATGTATATACATATGTGTTAAGCCCTTTCATTTTGTTGTTTAATCTTTTCCGTTTTATAGAATGAAGATAAGAAATGGTCATGATACCAATGAAGGAAGCACGAGCGAGGATGTTGAACTCACGGCCAAGGTTGAGGCCATCTTTAAAAGGATAAAAATGGAATTTTTTGACGATGTTCGAAAGGTTTTCCAAGAATCGGTTGATGGGCAAGTAACCGAAATAATAAATGTGCGAATGAATGCCGCAATCGAGGAGGTATTAGAAGCTAGAAACATTCATCCTCGTGGCGAAGGGGGTGATGGTAACGGTGGGAATGGAAGGCGGGACTTCCATTACAAAAATTTCAAGGATGCTCAACCCCCGATGTTTAATGGGGTGCGAGATCCGTTGAAAAGCACATGTTGGATTTCTGATATCAAGGGAGCTTTTCGTACCGCAGAATGTCCCCACGAGAAGAAGGCGAGGTATGGTTCTAGCATGTTACGAGAAGAGGCTAAGTTATGGTGGGATGATAAAATTCAATTATACGGGGAAGAGCAACGCATGAGCTTGACTTGGGAAGAGTTTAAGAAGGAATTCTTCAAAGAATAACGAACTTCTTTCAACCTTGATAGAATCCGGGACGAGTTACACAATTTGCAACAAGGTTCAATGGACTTGGTTACTCTCAAGTCTACCTTCTTGGCAAAGACTCGTTTTTGTCCGGAATATGTTGGTGAATACCACAAGTTAATGAAGGATTTCTACCGCACAATGAATGATGAGTTAAAGTGTAAGATTAGTCGAGGGGCGGCTAAGTCTTTTGACGAGTTATTTGAGTTGGCTCGCGGTTTTGAACCGGAGGTTCCATGGAAAAGTGATTTCTCTTTTTCTAAGAGAAAGTTTGAAGGTTCAAATCTTTCGAACGTTTCCAACAAGAAAAACAAGAAGGGTTACGAAAGTATGAATAGTGTGAAGAAGGGTGGTTTTAGGAACTTTGTCCCTACTTGCTACAATTGTGGGGTACGTGGACATATGGCTCGAGATTGTCCGAAGCCAACTTCAACAAACAAGCTCACTTGTTTTAATTGCAACAAAGAAGGGCACCAAAAGTCGAAGTGTCCCGATTTGCGAAACGATAATGTTAAGCGTCTAGAGAAGGCGGCGGGTACGGCTAGGGGTCGCAACTATTTGATGATGAATGAGGAGGCCAAGTAATCCAGCGAAGTTGTTTCAGGTACTTTCATGGTTAACTCTAATCCAGCACGGATACTTTTTGATGGTGGTGCTAATTTGTCGTTTATGTCTCCAAGATTTGTGCCTAAGTTAAATAAACCGCTAGTTAAGTTAAGTCGTCCGGTAGAAGTTGAAATAGTGGATGGCAAGACGGCGCTAGTGGTTGATGTGTGTAAAAATTGTAATGTTGTGTTTGGTGCTGAAAGTTTTCAAAATCGATCTCATTCCGATGACTTTGGGTGATTTTGATATCGTCGTTGTTATGGATTGGCTCGATCGTTATAGAGCTGATATTGCATGCCATGATAAGTTTATTCGGGTAAAGACCCCAAATGAGGGAGAGTTAATTATTCACGGTGATAAACGAAGAAAACTTGTGCCGATATGCACTTTTGGGTTAGCTTTTGGAAGTTCGGCCAAGATTTGGGTAGTTTAACCTCAAACACCATGCTCTAGGTGTCATTTGGAAATTAAACTCTTATGGTCGAAACTTGTATTCTTGAACGAAACGTGTAATTCGGGCCGACGTGGGCCCGACGATGTAAAACTTGTTTTGATTATGGAAATCTCTTAGTTTAACATATTATGACATGTTGTGAAAATGTTTGCAATTAAAAGTGTCGGGAAGCGGGTTTTCCGCTCATGTAAGTTGGACCCGTTGAGCAGTTTCTGGCCGGCCAATTGGACGCCGTCCAGATCTGCTGGACGCCGTCCAAGCTTTCTTTGCTGGACGCCGTCCAATAATTTGGACGCCGTCCAGATGTGCAGGTTCAGAAAAAATTTTGTAGCGTGTTTTTGGTACAACGAAGTTGGGTTGTTACACTAGCCCCTTTTCTAGTTATCTTTCGAAAATGGACATAATCTGCAAATAAAATTTTTTCGAATAATTCCCACAAAATTTTGCCTGATTTTGTGGGGAATGTAGTGACTTAAAATTTAGAAACAAAAACAAAAACAGGGTTATGAATCTAGAGAAATAAAAAAGCGGCTAAAAATACTCGAAAAATAAAACCAAGACGTTATTAAAGGAACAAAGTTTTGTAGCTAGTGGTGAGATGGTGGCCCCAACATGATTCTCAATCTACCTATATACAATATTAAATAAAAACAAGTATCATACTAGTATTTAAATAGGTAGAACAATTCACATGTGAAGGTATCACTTATCGTAAGATATAAAAGTGCAAAATACACCTTTAAAAATAGTAAAATGTCATTTTTGGCATTGAAACTGCTTCGAACACGGGAAAGCCTTCACGAAGTTTTGCTCGTTGAGTCGTTTTCTAGTTATCTTACGATAATGGGCCTAATCTGCAATTAAAATTTTTTTCAAAAAATTCCCACAAAATTTTGCCCAATTTTGTGGGAAATATATTGACTTCAAATTTGTGTTTTACATCCATTAATTATCATCAAAGAAACTATACTCTCATATATTCGCATTCAATATAAAATTTAGAAACAAAAACAAAAATATGGTTATGAATCTAGCGAATTAAAAAAGCGGCTAAAAGTACTCGAACAATAAAACCAAGACGTTATAAAAGCAGCAATGTTTTGTAGATAGTGGTGAGATAGTAGCCCCAACATGATTCTTGATGTACCTAAATACAATATTAAATAAAAACAAGTATCATAGTGGTATTTAAACAGACACAACAATTCACATGTGAATGTATTACTTATCGTAAGATCTAAAAGTGCAAAATTCACCTTTAAAAATAGTAAAATATCATTTTCGGCATCTAAACTGCTTCGAACGGGGGAAAGTCTTAAGGAGGTCTTGCTCGTAGCCCATTTTTCTAGTTATCTTGTGATAATGAGCCTAATCCGCAATTTAAAATTTTTTGAAAAATTCCCCACAAAATTTTGCACAATTTTGTTGGGAATGTAGTGACTTCAAATTTGTGTTTTGCAGCCATTAATTATCATCAAAACGAAACTACACTCTCATATATCCGCATTCTATATAAAATTTAGAAACAAGAACAAAAATATGGTTATAAATATCGAGAAATAAAAAAAATCGGCTAAAAATACTCGAATAATAAAACCAAGACGCTATAAAAGCAACAACGTTTTGTATTTCGTGGTGAGATAGTAGCCCGAACATGCACAACAATTCACATGTGAAGGTATTACTTATCGTAAGATATAAAAGTGCAAAATTCACCTTTAAAAATAGTAAAATGTCATTTTCGGCATCTAAACTGCTTCGAACGGGGGAAAGCCTTAAGGAAGTCTTGCTCGTAGCCCCTTTTGCTAGTTATCTTGCAATAATGAGCCAAATCTGCAATTTAAAATTTTTTGAAAATTTCCCACAAAATTTTGCCCGATTTTGTGGTGAATGTAGTGACTTCAAATTTGTGTTTTGCGACCATTAATTATCATCAAAATAAAACTACACTCATATATATCTGCATTCAATATATAATTTAGAAACAAACACAAAAATATGGTTTTGAATCTAGATATATAAAAAAGCGGCTAAAATACTCAAATAATAAAACATAGACGTTATAAAAGCAGCAATGTTGTATAGCTAGTGGTGACATAGTAGCCTCAACATTATTCTCGATGTACTTAAATACAATACTAAATAAAAGCTAGTATCATAATGGTATTTAAACAGGCACAACAATTCACATGTGAAGGTACTACTTATCGTAAGATCTAAAAGTGCAAAATTCACCTTCAAAAATAGTAAAATGTCATTATCGGCATCTAAAATGCTTCGAACGGGAGAAAGCCTTAAGGAAGTCTTTCTCATAGCACCGTTTTCTAGTTATCTTCTCAAAATGAGGCTAATCTGCAATTTAAAATTTTTCAAAAAATTCCCCACAAAATTATGCCCGATTTTGTGGGGAATGTAGTGACTTCAAATTTGTGTTTTACGGCCATTATTTATAAACAAAATGAAACTACACTCTTATATATTCGCATTCAATATGAAATTTAGAAACAAAGATAAAAATATGGTTGCATCTAGAGAATTAAAAAAGCGGCTAAAAATACTCGAACAATAAAACCAAGACGTTATAAAAGTAGCAACGTTTTGTAAGATCTAAAAGTTAGTGTTGAGATAGTAGCTCCAACATGATTCTCTATATACCTATATACAATATTAAATAAAAACAAGTATCATAATGGTATTTAAACATGCACAACAATTCACATGTGAAGGTATTACTTATTGTAAGATCTAAAAGTGCAAAATTCACCTTTAATATAGTAAAATGTCATTTTCGGTATCTAAACTGCTTTGAACGGGGGAGAGCCTTAAGGAAGTCTTGCTCGTAGCTCCATTTTATAGTTATCTTACGAAAATGAGCATAATCTGCGTTTTAAAATTTTTTGGAAAATTCCCCATAAAATTATGCCCGATTTTGTGGGGAATGTAGTGACTTCAAATTTGTGTTTTACGGCCATTAATTATAATCAAAACGAAACTACAGTATCATATATTCTCATTCAATATAAAATTCAGAAACAAAAACAAAAACAAGGTTATGAATCTAGAGAAATAAAAAAGCGGCTAAAAATACTCGAACAATAAAACCAAGACGTTATAAAAGCAACAAAGTTTTGTAGCTAGTGGTGAGATAGTGGCCCCAACATGATTCTCCATCTACCTATACACAAAATTAAATAAAAACAAGTATCATACTGGTATTTAAACAGGCACAACAATTAACATGTGAAGGTACTACTTATCGTAAGATCTAAAAGCGCAAAATTCACCTTTAAAAATAGTATAATGTCATTTTCGGCATCAAAACTGCTTCAACGGGGGAAAACCTTAAGGAAGTCTTGCTGGTATCCCCTTTTCTAGTTATCTTGCGAAAATGGGCATATTCTGCAATTTTAAATTTTCCGAAAAATTCCCCACAAAATTATGCCCGATTTTATGGGGAATGTAGTGACTTCAAATTTGTGTTTTACGGCCATTAATTATAATCAAAACGAAACTACACTCTCATATATTCGCATTCAATATAAAATTTAGAAACAAAAACAAAAACAAGGTTATGAATCTAGAGAAATAAAAAAGCGGCTAAAAATACTCGAACAATAAAACCAAGACGTTATAAAAGCAACAAAGTTTTGTAGTTTGTGGTGAGATAGTAGCTCCAACATGATTCTCGATGTACCTAAATACCTACCTATATAAAATATTAAATAAAAACAAGTATCATACTGGTATTTAAACAGGCACAACAATTTACATGTGAAGGTATTACTTATCGTAAGATCTAAAAGTGCAAAATTCACCTTTAAAAATGGTAAAATGTTATTTTCGGCATCTAAACTGCTTCGAACGGGGGAAATCCTTAAGGAGGTCTTGCTCGTAGCCCATTTTTCTAGTTATCTTGTGATAATGAGCCTAATCTGCAATTTAAAATTTTTCAAAAAATTTCCCACAAAATTTTGCTCGATTTTGTAGGGAATGTAGTGACTTCAAATTTGTCTTTTGCAGCCATTAAATATCATCAAAATGAAACTACACTCTCATATATTCGCATTTAATATAAAATTTAGAAACAAAAACAAAAATATGGTTATAAATCTAGAGAAATAAAAAAAAGTGGCTAAAAATACTCGAATAATAAAACCAAGACGTTATAAAAGCAGCAACGTTTTGTAGCTAGTGGTGAGATAGTAGCCCCAACATAATTCTCGATGTCCCTAAGTACAATATTAAATAAAAACAAGTATCGTAATGGTACTTAAAACATGCATAACAAATGACACGTGAAGGTATTACTTATCGTAAGATCTAAAAGTGCAAAATTCACCTTTAAAAATAGTAAAATGTCATTTTCGGCATCTAAACTGCTTCGAACGAGGAAAAGTCTTAAGGAAGTCTCGCTCGTAGCCCCTTTTTCTTGTTATCTTGCGAAAATGAGCCTAATCTGCAACTTAAAATTTTTCGGAAAATTTCCCACAAAATTTTGTCCGATTTTGTAGGGAATGTAGTGATTTTGATAATGCCAAAAATGAACACATATTTTATAGCATTACTCTCCAAGAAAGACAAGATTTTAGTTGCAATTGTTCAAATTACAAGCGATATTCGTTTAAATATTAAAAAGTGAAGACAAAAGGCAGATTCGACGAATTGAAGACAAAAAGGTCCAAAAAGCTCAAAAGTACAAGATACAATCAAAAAGGTTCAAATTATTGATAAAGAACGTCTAAAAATGACAAGAGTACAAGTTACAAAACGCAAAGTACACGATATAAAATTGTACGAAAGGACGTTCGAAAATCCGGAACCGGGACATGAGTCAACTCTCAACGCTCGACGCAACGGTGTAAAAATTACGAGTCAACTATGCACAAGAATAAAATATAATATTTAAATAATTCATAATAAGAATAATATTAAATAATAAAAAGTTGTTAATTGAGCATAGTTCAGGGGTCGTAAATGAAAATTCAATTTCAAAATTCGCCTATAAAAGGCAGTGTATTCGATCAATTTTAGGGACACCTTTTACATCTTTTTCTTTTCTTATATCTTTCTCTATCGTAATATTAATATAAATATTATAATAATAATTTTAATTTTAATCTTAAATTATAATAATAATAAGATTATGATAGAGAATGTTTTGAGTGTATAAGTCGAAATTCTGTCCGTGTAACGCTACGCTATTTTTAATCATTGTAAGTTATGTTCAACCTTTTTACATTAATGTCTCGTAGCTAAGTTATTATTATGCTTATTTAATCCGAAGTAATCATGATGTTGGGCTAATTACTAAAATTGGGTAATTGGGCTTTGTACCATAATTGGGGTTTGGACAAAAGAACGACACTTGTGGAAATTAGACTATGGGCTATTAATGGGCTTTATATTTGTTTAACTAAATGATAGTTTGTTAATGTTAATATAAAGATTTACAATTGGGCGTCCCTATAAATTACCATATACATTCGATCGGACACGATGGGCGGGGTATTTATATGTACGAATAATCGTTCATCTAACCGGACACGGGAATGGATTAATAGCCACTAGAATAATTAAAACAGGGGTGAAATTATGTACAATGACACTTGGTATAATTTGATAACAAAATATTAAAACTTTGAGTTACACTCAGTCTACATCCTGGTGTAATTACTAAACAAAGTATTAAAATCTTGTTACAGTTTAAGTCCCCAATTAGTTGGAATATTTAACTTCGGGTATAAGAATAATTTGACGAGGACACTCGCACTTTATATTTATGACTGATGAACTGTTATGGACAAAAACCAGACGGACATATTAAATAATCCAGGACAAAGGACAATTAACCCATGGGCATAAAACTAAAATCAACACGTCAAACATCATGATTACGGAAGTTTAAATAAGCATAATTCTTTTATTTCATATTTAATTTCCTTTATTTTATATTTAATTGCACTTCTAATTATCGCATTTTTATTGTTATTGTATTGCACTTTTAATTATCGTACTTTTTAATTATCGCAAGTTTATTTTATCGCACTTTTATTATTCACAATTTCATTATCGTTATTTACTTTATGCTTTAATTTAAGTCTTGTATTTATTTTTAATATTTTACATTTGGTTTTAACTGCGACTAAAGTTTTAAAATCGACAAACCGGTCATTAAATGGTAAAAACCCTCCTTTTATATAATAATAATACTACTACTTTATAGATATATATTTTTCTATTTTTCTATTTTATGTGCGTTAAACTTCTCGAGCTTTCCCTGTGGAACGAACCGGACTTACTAAAAACTATACTATAATACGATTAGGTACACTGCCTATAAGTGTTGTAGCAAGGTTTAAGTATATCCACTCGATAAATAAATAAATAACTTGTGTAAAATTGTAGCATATTTAATACTATTTCGTACTAAAAATAATACTATTTCGTACCCTATCCCTACAACATCAAGTATTTTTGGCGCCGCTGCCGGGGACACGCCGAAGCGAAACGCCACATAAAAGTTTTTTTTTATTAAGTTTTTTTTAGTTCTTGTAAAATATATATATTTAAAAAAAAAACGTTTTTTTTTAAGAAAAAAAAATTCGTTTAAAAAAAAAAAATTGTAAAAAAAAACGTTTTTTTTTTAAGAAAAAAAAAATTCGTTTAAAAAAAAAAAAAAAAAAAAAGTGTTAGTGTCCCAATCACAATTTCACCCACTTGACAAACGAGAATATTTATCTCCCATTCTTCAAATTTCTTTGCCTTTTGATAATTAAAAGCATTCTCAATTAATCATTGAGCCACCCACTTTCATTTTCTTCAGCCCACAAACGGACCTCTTCAACCCAAGTGGCGTAGCTACTTGTGTGGCACTGGGTCAATTGACCCCATTCATTTCACTCGAAAGTCATTACATATGTATGTAAGTAATGTATACAGAATGTGACTATGAGCACGTGACCCCTTCCCACACTTAATTTATATTTGTAAAAAAAAAAATAAATAAAAAATAAAAAAAAATTATATTTTTAAGATTTTGTCTATAAAATTAAAAAAAATATATTTTAAGTTTTATTACCTTTAGTTTTTTTTAGACTATAGTCACAACTTTTAGTATTAAATTTAGTTTTTTTTTTGCCGTAGTTATTTTTATACTACCAGATTTTTAGGCTTTGCCGTAAAATCCCTTAAGTGCTTAATCCTTAGTCTAAGATTTAGGTGCCTTAAAATTTTGCGACGCTATTTTTCGTGCTATTTTCTTATTTTTCGACGCCGTTTACCTATGTATCAATTACAATTCCAATTAGTGATCTCCATTTGTAGTTTTAATTTTAAGATAGTGATAGTTATAAGGTTGGATTAATCGCGTGTTTTTAAGTCTTACAAGCCACTCTTCGCCTTTTTCATTTTTCGACACTTTTCGACGCGCAATCTATTTCTTCCTTATTTCTCGTCATTCTAGTTATAGGACATAGAATTTTATCTACTTCTTATCTAATATTTCTTAAACGAAAAGGAAAATTATCTAAGTGGTTAAGTTAATAGACGTTGACATTTTTCTGGTTCGTAGTAATAGTTGAATTTGTACGTGGACCGGGTTATTGGAGCCAAACAGTCCTCAATTATATTGAGACCAAACGAATCCTGCCCCTCTGCTGCATCTTTTGGCTATTCGAAACGTGGGCAAAATCAGAAAAGTCTATTAATTGGATAGCTTATATAAGTTTTTCTTATTATTTTTATAACTAATAGGATATTCTGTGAATGCACCGAGCAAGACGTTCACCACCTTTTGTACGTTCACCACCTGTAACTAGATCAAGACATTTAGCAAATATAACCGCCGTTGATTTTTCTTTAGAATCGTCATCCAGTCGACCAAGTACTTCAGTTCAAATTTCCGATAATCCATTTTTTGAACCCGACCTCACAATTGAGAATCCGGAGAATATTCAGGAACGGTTCGTAGATCCTGAACCACTAAACTTTCCTCCAGAGCCACCAATCATTCAAACAGAGATTGTTGAGGAACGAACCATTAAATCAGAATCATCTAGTGATACCGATTCAACAAATTCAATTATGGAAAATCTAGAACCTCTAAGTATGGAAGACCGAATGAGAGCTAAACGCACTGGCCAAGGTCACGCAATTACTCATCCAGACATTAATGCGCCAGATTATGAAATCAAAGGACAAATTCTACATATGGTGACTAATCAATGCCAATTTAGTGGTGCGCCGAAGGAAGATCCAAATGAACATCTACGTACCTTTAATAGGATCTGCACACTATTTAAAATCCGAGAAGTGGAGGATGAACAGATATATCTCATGTTATTTCTCTGGACTTTAAAGGGAGAAGCCAAAGATTGGTTGGAATCGTTACCTGAAGGGGCGATCGATACATGGGATGTTTTAGTTGACAAATTTCTTAAACAATTCTATATGAGGCATGGACAAGATATGGAAAATTGTTAAGAGGATGTCCGCAACATGGTTTAGACACCTGTCAAATAGTACAAATATTCTACCAAGGATGCGACATCACTACAAGAAAAGACATAGATATAGCAGCTGGTGGTTCTATTATGAAGAAAACCGAAACTGATGCTTACAAAATTATTGATAACACTGCTTCTCGCTCACATGAGTGGTACCAAGAAAAAGATATCATTAGATCATCTAAAGCAGCTAGAGCCGATTCTAGCCATGACTTAGATTCCATTTCCGCAAAGATAGATGCTGTGGAACGACGAATGGAAAAGATGACTAAAGATATTCACTCAATACGAATTAGTTGTGAGCAGTGTGGAGGACCACATTTGACAAAAGATTGTCTCAGTATTGAATTAACAATGGAACAAAGAGAGAATATTTCATACATAAACCAAAGGCCTGGAAATAATTATCAGAATAATTATCAACCGCCAAGACCTATTTACAATCAAAATCAGAATTATAACCGAAATATTCCATACAACAACCAACAAGGTCCTAGCAATCAACAAGTATCCAATAATACTTACAATCAGCAAAGACCAAATTTTCAAAACAAACCACCACAACAAACCGATGATAAAAAGCCAAATTTAGAAGATATGATGACGAAGCTAGTTGAAACTCAAACACAGTTTTTCACATCTCAGAAACAAACCAATGAACAATATGCTCAAGCATTTAGAAATCAACAAGCTTCTATTCAAAATCTGGAACAAGAAGTAAGTAACCTAGCAAGGTTAATAGGTGAAAGAAAACCGGGAAGTCTACCTAGTGATACAAATGCTAACCCCCGAAATGAAACAGCTAAAGCCATTACCACAAGAAGTGGTACAACACTTAAACCACCTGAAATACCTGTAACTTCTGATGAAACTATTCCTACTCCACAAGAACCACAACCTGATCAAGATAAGAAAAAAGAACCGGTAGTTGAAAAGGTTAATGAAGATAACACAGTTAAGGATAAACCTTATGTTAAACCATACCAACCACCACTTCCTTACCCGAGTAAAATGAAGAAAGAGAAACTTGAAGCCGAGCAATCCAAATTCTTGGATATGTTTAAACAGATAAATGTAAATCTTCCTTTCATTGATGTGATTTCAGGAATGCCTAGATATGCTAAATTCTTGAAAGATCTGATCACGAATAGAAAGAAAATGGAAGAAATCTCGGCTGTTACTATGAATGCTAATTGTTCAGCAATACTGTTGAATAAGATACCAGTAAAACTATCTGATTCAGGAAGTTTCACAATTCCATGTTTTCTGGGTAGTCTTAGTTCAATAGAAGCATTGGCAGACTTAGGTGCTAGTATAAATCTAATGCCGTATTCACTATACGCTAAACTAGACCTTGGAGAATTAAAACCAACCAGAATAAGCATACAACTAGCCGATAGATCAATAAAATATCCTAGAGGGATAATGGAGAACATGCTAGTTAAAGTTGGTAATTTAGTATTTCCAGTAGATTTTGTTGTTTTGGACATGGAAGAAGATTCTCAAGTTCCTCTCATATTAGGAAGACCATTCTTAAACACGGCTAAAGCAATGATAGACGTGTTTGGTAAGAAACTGACCCTAAGTATAGAGGATGAGAGTGTTACCTTTTCAGTTGATAGAGTAATGCAACAACCACAATCTGCAGATGATACATGTTATTATATTCAAACTATAGATGCACATGCAGAATTATTAGAAGAATTTCCAGAATTACAAGGAACAGGAGAATGTTCTTTAGGAGAAGGTAATGAACCAATTGATGAAGCTGAAATGTTAGCTACACTTATAGCTAATGGATATGAAGCAACAACAGAAGAAATTCAAATGCTAAAAGAAGAAGACAGATATCGATACAAATCATCGATAGAAGAACCTCCGAAATTAGAGTTAAAGCCACTTCCAAACCATTTGGAATACGCTTATTTACATGGTGAATCTGAATTACCTGTAATAATATCGTCTTCTCTTACTGAAAATGAGAAATCACAACTCATTTCTGTGTTGAAAGCCCATAAACCAGCCATTGCATGGAAGATTCATGATATTAAAGGAATAAGTCCTTCATATTGCACACATAAAATCCTTATGGAAGAAGGTCATAAAACGTATGTGCAACGCCAACGAAGACTAAATCCTAATATGCAAGATGTAGTTAAGAAAGAGATTATTAAACTGCTAGACGCAGGTCTAATTTATCCAATCTCTGATAGTCCATGGGTAAGCCCAGTTCAATGCGTGCCTAAGAAGGGTGGCATGACTGTCATTACAAATGAGAAAAATGAGCTTATTCCTACTAGGACTGTAACAGGATGGCGTGTATGTATTGATTATAGAAAATTAAATGACACCACCAGAAAAGATCACTTTCCCTTACCTTTCATTGATCAAATGTTGGAAAGATTAGCCGGAAATAGTTACTATTGTTTTCTAGATGGATTTTCCGGATATTTTCAAATTCCAATAGCACCCGAAGATCAAGAGAAAACCACGTTCACATGCCCTTATGGTACTTTTGCTTACAAACGCATGACATTTGGACTTTGCAATGCCCCTGCAACCTTTCAAAGGTGTATGATGGCGATTTTTCACGACATGATAGAAGAATGCATGGAAGTTTTCATGGATGACTTTTCAGTCTTCGGTGATACATTTGAATCATGTCTAGCTAATCTTGAACGAATGCTTCTTAGATGCGAACAATCAAATCTAGTACTTAATTGGGAGAAATGCCATTTCATGGTTAAAGAAGGCATCGTTCTTGGACATAAAATTTCAAAAGAAGGAATTGAAGTGGATAGAGCTAAAGTAGATGTAATTGCTAAACTTCCACATCCCACAAATGTTAGAGGAGTTAGGAGTTTTCTAGGGCATGCCGGTTTTTACCGACGTTTCATAAAAGATTTTTCTAAAATTGCCACTCCTATGAATAAACTCCTAGAAAAGGATGCGCCATTCATCTTTTCAGATGAGTGTATCAAATCTTTTAATATTCTTAAAGAAAAACTCACTAATGCGCCGATCATGATAACACCAAATTGGAATCTACCATTTGAACTAATGTGCGATGCAAGTGATTTTGCAATGGGAGCCGTTTTAGGACAAAGGATTGAAAAACGATTTCAACCTATATATTATGCTAGTAAGACGTTACAAGGAGCATAAACGAACTATACAACTACTGAAAAAGAACTCCTTGCTATTGTCTTTGCTTTTGACAAATTTCGATCATATCTCGTTCTAGCAAAAACAGTGGTCTATACCGACCATTCTGCTCTTAGATACCTATTTTCAAAACAAGATGCTAAACCAAGATTAATCCGTTGGATCTTACTCTTACAAGAGTTTGATATTGAAATTCGAGATAAAAAAGGAGCAGAAAATCTCGCCGCTGATCATCTTTCTCGTCTTGAAAATCCTGAGTTAGAAGTTCTAAATGAATCGGCCATACAAGACAACTTTCCTGATGAATATCTATTGAAGATAGATTATAAAGAAATCCCATGGTTTGCAGACTATGCAAACTACTTAGTTTGTGGATTCCTTGAAAAAGGATTATCGTACCAAAGACGAAAGAAATTCTTCAGTGATATAAAACACTATTTTTGGGAAGATCCACATCTGTTTAAAAGTTGTCCCGATGGAATAATACGCCGATGTGTATTTGGAGATGAAGCTAGTAAAATATTAAACCATTGTCACACAGGACCAACAGGAGGGCATTATGGGCCTCAACTAATAGCAAGAAAAGTTTATGATGCTGGATTCTATTGGCCTACAATTTACAAAGACGCACACTTTCTTTGCAAATCCTGTGATGCTTGTCAAAGCGCCGGAAAAATAAGTCAACGTGATGAAATGCCACAAAATGTCATCCAAGTATGTGAAGTATTTGACATTTGGGGTATTGACTTTATGGGTCCATTTCCAAAATCTCATAATAATCTATATATACTCGTAGCCATTGATTATGTATCTAAATGGGCGGAAGCACAAGCTCTCCCAACTAACGATGCACGAGTTGTAGTAAACTTTTTAAAACGTCTTTTTGCAAGGTTTGGAACACCGAAAGCTTTAATAAGTGATTGGGGAACTCATTTTTGTAATAATCAACTTGAGAAAGTTCTCAAACGTTATGGAGTAACTCATAAAATCTCAACCGCATATCATCCACAAACAAGTGGACAAGTTGAAAATACCAACCGAGCTTTAAAACGTATTCTAGAGAAAACCGTAGGATCAAATCCGAAGGAATGGTCCATTAAATTGGAGGATGCACTCTGGGCTTTTAGAACAGCCTACAAAACTCCAATTGGAACCACACCTTTTAGACTTGTTTATGGAAAAACATGTCATCTTCCAGTAGAAATTGAACACAAAGCATTTTGGGCTTTGAAATCATGTAATCTTGATTTACATGAAGCTGGACGTCTACAATTAAGTCAACTAAACGAATTAGAAGAATTAAGACATGAAGCATATGAAAATTCGTTAATCTATAAAGAAAGAACGAAGAAATGGCATGATAAAAGAATCAGAAGTTCAAAAGAATTTAAAGAAGGAGACAGAGTTCTTCTTTTCAATTCAAGATTCAAGCTATTTCCTGGAAAATTGAAATCAAGATGGTCTGGACCATTCATAGTAAAAAGAGTTTTCCCATACGGAACGATAGAATTAATAAATTCAAATGGGATGGAATTTAAAGTTAATGGTCACAGAGTTAAACATTACATACATGGTCCGATGGAAGTCGACAACGAAGTTAATCACAATTTCGACACCACAGCTAACTAAGTGTGGGGAGAATCAAGTCTTTAAAGGATAATATGTATTTCTGTTAGAGTTAGATTGTCTGTTTTCGTGTAGTTCTCGAAAATAGAACCCGAATGGTCTTTCCCTAGCAGACCCTAAAGAACTAGTCTTCTCCCCCCATTCTGAATTTTTATTTTTTTTTAGGTTTTTACAAAATGAAGACTGCCTGTGAACTAAACCATGGTCTAATGCTACACGCTTTGATCACTAAAAGAAATAATGACATACTACCAAGTGAAATAGTATCAGTAATCAGAGAAAGAATGGACGGAGTTAGAAAAGAATCCAGATGCGAAGATAATAAGTTACAATTTGGTAAAGGAAAATCAAAATCCGCAGCGAAAAGAAGAGCACGACACCTAGAAAGATGTCACAAATGCGGAAAATGGTCACATGGAGGTAAATGTTCAAATAATCAAACCTATTCAAATACCGAATTTGTTACTTTATGCAGAGACTCATATGTTTAGAAGAAAAAACACTGAATGCTCGAGGTTACGCCTATGTAGCCATGGAAAACCAATTAAACCGACTATCTTATGAATGGGATAGATCATATAACTAAAAAATCTATTTCACAGGTATGTTTGTACAGTTTTTATTTTTATTTTTATTTTTAACCTTTTGATAATAAACGCTAATTTGTTCGCTAAAAAGTATTAAATTGGTATTGAATAAAATTAGGTTTGGCGACCGAAATTATTGATATCATTCAAAAATTTATTACATCACTGCGAAATTTAACGTTTATCCTTAAGGTATAAATATCTTTAATCAATCAACTCAAAATATTTCAAAAATTCGTCATGAGTTAAATTAGGTCTTGGAACCGAAATTACTTTACCGAAAAGAGGGGCGCATATTTTTGATAATATTTGATTGATTAAAGTGGGATAAAAAGCCAAAAAGATTTTTAATTTTATTTTTACCATGTTTTTAAAATTAATATTTAAATCTTAAATTAATATTGTAAACTTTGTAAAAACAATATATTTAAAATTGTGAATATTTGAAAAATTAATATAAGTTTGTTGTGAATTTATAATATGAATTTTTAAAATTTTTAAGTTTGGTGTGAATTTTTAATATTAATTTTGAATTTTATATTTAAGTTGTGTGAATTTAAAAACAAAAATTTACTTTATCTCATTAAGTTAAAAATATGATTTTTAAAATTCGTCGTAAGTTGAAGACTAGGTCATTGAACCGAAATTGATTTACCCGAGGGAGGGACGAGAGTTATTATTATCATTATTTTTAATCTTATTGAATTAAAGTATGCCAAAAATATTAAAAAAAAAACCCCTAAAATCTTAGCTTTTAAAACAATCGCTACAAAAAGACAAATTTTAAAATTTTGTCGAGGGACGGACTAGGACATCGTTCCGAAACGCCCTCATTCTTAAAAGAAACAAATTTTTAAAATTAATTAATATTTGTTTTATAAGTTAAAGGTTTTATAAATAAAAAAAATAGTATGTATATATTTGTTTGTAGTTTATCTTACAAGACATGGTAAAACAACGCGTTTTCAAAGACTGGCATTAAGTTCAGCAAAAGCAAGTAATTTTGACGACAAGATGCAAAATATGTGTGAAATAACAAACAAGACGGAATAAACAAATGACGTGCACCATTTATCATTCAACAAACAAACAACAATATGTTTGAAACTTTGGTAAAATTTAATCACTTTTCTACGCTTATCACCCTCAATAATTTAAATTGTTACTGATTTCTTGCAAATGAGGGCATTGCAAGATCTTAAGTGTGGGAAGGGGTTAAATTCTTTCGGATTTTAAAATTTTTTTTACTTTATACACTTGGTTACCATTAAAAATAATAGTAAAGCAGTAGTTGTATTAGAATCTAGTGCTCTCTGATAATAAAGAACAACCCTAGTCTTATATACTGACTACCCAATTCTAGTAAAATTTTTCAAAATTTTCAATTAAATGAACTCAAAATCATGTTTATACATATTTATGAACGATAAAACTAGGTTTTAACACCGAAATTATTGTTACCTCGGAAAGGACATAAATTGAGAAACAACCAAAATGTTGAAATTCATTTAAAATGGAATAGAGGACGATAAAAAGGAAAATAAAAGCCAAGTGTGGAAAAATTTACCAAGTTATCTTAAACATATGTCACATATTTTTGTAACAAATAACTGAAAATACTTTTGCTTTGGACTAAACTAAACTGTTTTACCCGATGAAAGAAAAGAAGAGATGGATCTACACGATGAATCAATTCCATCATTTAAAGGAAGTAAAGTCTTCCGAAAAAGACACGCGCTTCTTGATTTAGGTTAAGAAGTTGTCGTCCAGACCAGCTGTAGGTTGACGAAAAATTTAGAAAAGTCATCACTAAAATCAGCAGGAAATCCACGGACCTCAGCATCAAACAGGGTCGCCAAGTGGTCAGATTTATCCTAACCATGAGAAGGATTTATCTCGTACAATGGGGGGGCACCGTGCAAATTAGCTTGATAAGACTAATGAATCAGATCCCCAGAAAAGGATAATCTCCTTAAAGATAAAAAATCAGCTTTTAAGACTGATATTACTCAATCCTTGAGATTGGCCTTAAAGATTGAGAATTCAAACTCATGGAATTCGATGATATCTAAACTCGAGCTTGAACGAGAAAATATTTTGATCAAAAATTACAAACCGATTTGTTTTCTGAAAAACCATTTTCAATGCGTTCATTACCATTGAACGTAAAATCCTAGGAATTCACCTGGAATTCATTAGGTCACCTGAACCAAATCGGGTGTCAACCGTAAGAACGGTGGTTGCATAGCATGGTCGGAGACAGGACCTTGTGCCAGACTGAAAAATCATAGGATGATCTTTACTATTGCTCCTACCAAGGATAGTACTAGCATCCGACACGTAATTAGACCATGAACAAATGCATGTCATTAGACATTGCCTTAACTGTTTCTTGTTCATCGCTTTCCTTTACAACCGGACGATAGTTTACCGAAAGGTAATATACGGAACAAGTAAACTGGATGTGTGCTATTCGATACCGGGATAGCAGTGGATTACACGAGCCTAAAAGTTTTACCCAAAATATTGATCCACAAATATATTTTGCAACACCAACGATGGATCAAATCAGAAAACTTGTCTAGGGTAAAATCTAGCTTGAATTTTCAAAAGATCAAATGTTTTCATAAAGATCCAATTTCCTTAAAGGATCTAAATTTTTATAGTCATGTGGGACTGTAAACCGCCTTTCAAATGTGCACTTTACTTTGGAAACCGAAAGTAAATCGGCTATTTGATTGCCAGTGTTGTTGACCTAAACCCGAGGCAACTATAAAAGACACACCCACCTTTAACCACATCGTTACTACCATTGTTTATACCGCCGTATTGAAGTCACTGATGTACAAAGTGTGAAGAATAAAGAAGTGATTCAAGTGTTTTTCAAGACTATATTGCTTGAGGACAAGCAACGCTTAAGTGTAGGAATATTGATAATGCCAAAAATGAACACATATTTTATAGCATTACTCTCCAAGAAAGACAAGATTTTAGTTGCAATTGTTCAAATTACAAGCGATATTCGTTTAAATATTAAAAAGTGAAGACAAAAGGCAGATTCGACGAATTGAAGACAAAAAGGTCCAAAAAGCTCAAAAGTACAAGATACAATCAAAAAGGTTCAAATTATTGATAAAGAACGTCTAAAAATGACAAGAGTACAAGTTACAAAACGCAAAGTACACGATATAAAATTGTACGAAAGGACGTTCGAAAATCCGGAACCGGGACATGAGTCAACTCTCAACGCTCGACGCAACGGTGTAAAAATTACGAGTCAACTATGCACAAGAATAAAATATAATATTTAAATAATTCATAATAAGAATAATATTAAATAATAAAAAGTTGTTAATTGAGCATAGTTCAGGGGTCGTAAATGAAAATTCAATTTCAAAATTCGCCTATAAAAGGCAGTGTATTCGATCAATTTTAGGGACACCTTTTACATCTTTTTCTTTTCTTATATCTTTCTCTATCGTAATATTAATATAAATATTATAATAATAATTTTAATTTTAATCTTAAATTATAATAATAATAAGATTATGATAGAGAATGTTTTGAGTGTATAAGTCGAAATTCTGTCCGTGTAACGCTACGCTATTTTTAATCATTGTAAGTTATGTTCAACCTTTTTACATTAATGTCTCGTAGCTAAGTTATTATTATGCTTATTTAATCCGAAGTAATCATGATGTTGGGCTAATTACTAAAATTGGGTAATTGGGCTTTGTACCATAATTGGGGTTTGGACAAAAGAACGACACTTGTGGAAATTAGACTATGGGCTATTAATGGGCTTTATATTTGTTTAACTAAATGATAGTTTGTTAATGTTAATATAAAGATTTACAATTGGGCGTCCCTATAAATTACCATATACACTCGATCGGACACGATGGGCGGGGTATTTATATGTACGAATAATCGTTCATCTAACCGGACACGGGAATGGATTAATAGCCACTAGAATAATTAAAACAGGGGTGAAATTATGTACAAGGACACTTGGTATAATTGATAACAAAATATTAAAACTTTGGGTTACACTCAGTCGACATCCTGGTGTAATTACTAAACAAAATATTAAAATCTTGTTACAGTTTAAGTCCCCAATTAGTTGGAATATTTAACTTCGGGTATAAGAATAATTTGACGAGGACACTCGCACTTTATATTTATGACTGATGAACTGTTATGGACAAAAACCAGACGGACATATTAAATAATCCAGGACAAAGGACAATTAACCCATGAGCATAAAACTAAAATCAACACGTCAAACATCATGATTACGGAAGTTTAAATAAGCATAATTCTTTTATTTCATATTTAATTTCCTTTATTTTATATTTAATTGCACTTCTAATTATCGCATTTTTATTGTTATTGTATTGCACTTTTAATTATCGTACTTTTTAATTATCGCAAGTTTATTTTATCGCACTTTTATTATTCACAATTTCATTATCGTTATTTACTTTATGCTTTAATTTAAGTCTTATATTTATTTTTAATATTTTACATTTGGTTTTAACTGCGACTAAAGTTTTAAAATCGACAAACCGGTCATTAAACGGTAAAAACCCCCCTTTTATATAATAATAATACTACTACTTTATAGATATATATTTTTCTATTTTTCTATTTTGTGTGCGTTAAACTTCTCGAGCTTTCCCTATGGAACGAACCGGACTTACTAAAAACTATACTATAATACGATTAGGTACACTGCCTATAAGTGTTGTAGCAAGGTTTAAGTTGAAATGTCCCGTTCTTATTGATTAAAAACGTTCCATATTAATTGATTTCGTTGCGAGGTTTTGACCTCTATATGAGACGTTTTTCAAAGACTGCATTCATTTTTAAACAAACCATAACCTTTATTTCATCAATAAAGGTTTAAAAAGCTTTACGTAGATTATCAAATAATGATAATCTAAAATATCCTGTTTACACACGACCATTACATAATGGTTTACAATACAAATATGTTACAACAAAATAAGTTTCTTGAATGCAGTTTTTACACAATATCATACAAGCATGGACTCCAAATCTTGTCCTTATTTAAGTATGCGACAGCGGAAGCTCTTAATAATCACCTGAGAATAAACATGCTTAAAACGTCAACAAAAATGTTGGTGAGTTATAGGTTTAACCTATATATATCAAATCGTAACAATAGACCACAAGATTTCATATTTCAATACACATCCCATACATAGAGATAAAAATCATTCATATGGTGAACACCTGGTAACCGACAATAACAAGATGCATATATAAGAATATCCCCATCATTCCGGGACACCCTTCGGATATGATATAAATTTCGAAGTACTAAAGCATCCGGTACTTTGGATGGGGTTTGTTAGGCCCAATAGATCTATCTTTAGGATTCGCGTCAATTAGGGTGTCTGTTCCCTAATTCTTAGATTACCAGACTTAATAAAAAGGGGCATATTCGATTTCGATAATTCAACCATAGAATGTAGTTTCACGTACTTGTGTCTATTTTTAAATCATTTATAAAACCTGCATGTATTCTCATCCCAAAAATATTAGATTGTAAAAGTGGGACTATAACTCACTTTCACAGATTTTTACTTCGTCGGGAAGTAAGACTTGGCCACTGGTTGATTCACGAACCTATAACAATATATACATATATATCAAAGTATGTTCAAAATATATTTACAACACTTTTAATATATTTTGATGTTTTAAGTTTATTAAGTCAGCTGTCCTCGTTAGTAACCTACAACTAGTTGTCCACAGTTAGATGTACAGAAATAAATCGATAAATATTATCTTGAATCAATCCACGACCCAGTGTATACGTATCTCAGTATTGATCACAACTCAAACTATATATATTTTGGAATCAACCTCAACCCTGTATAGCTAACTCCAACATTCACATATAGAGTGTCTATGGTTGTTCCGAAATATATATAGATGTGTCGACATGATAGGTCGAAACATTGTATACGTGTCTATGGTATCTCAAGATTACATAATATATAATACAAGTTGATTAAGTTATGGTTGGGAATAGATTTGTTACCAATTTTCACGTAGCTAAAATGAGAAAAATTATCCAATCTTGTTTTACCCATAACTTCTTCATTTTAAATCCGTTTTGAGTGAATCAAATTGCTATGGTTTCATATTGAACTCTATTTTATGAATCTAAACAAAAAAAGTATAGGTTTCTAGTCGGAAAAATAAGTTACAAGTCGTTTTTGTAAAGGTAGTCATTTCAGTCGAAAGAACGACGTCTAGATGACCATTTTAGAAAACATACTTCCACTTTGAGTTTAACCATAATTTTTGGATATAGTTTCATGTTCATAATAAAAATCATTTTCTCAGAATAACAACTTTTAAATCAAAGTTTATCATAGTTTTTAATTAACTAACCCAAAACAGCCCGCGGTGTTACTACGACGGCGTAAATCCGGTTTTACGGTGTTTTTCGTGTTTCCAGGTTTTAAATCATTAAGTTAGCATATCATATATATATAGAACATGTGTTTAGTTGATTTTAAAAGTCAAGTTAGAAGGATTAACTTTTGTTTGCGAACAAGTTTAGAATTAACTAAACTATGTTCTAGTGATTACAAGTTTAAACCTTCGAATAAGATAGCTTTATATGTATGAATCGAATGATGTTATGAACATCATTACTACCTTAAGTTCCTTGGATGAACCTACTGGAAAAGAGAAAAATGGATCTAGCTTCAATGGATCCTTGGATGGCTCAAAGTTCTTGAAGCAAAATCATGACACGAAAACAAGTTCAAGTAAGATCATCACTTGAAATAAGATTGTTATAGTTATAGAAATTGAACCAAAGTTTGAATATGATTATTACCTTGTATTAGAATGATAACCTACTGTAAGAAACAAAGATTTCTTGAGGTTGGATGATCACCTTACAAGATTGGAAGTGAGCTAGCAAACTTGAAAGTATTCTTGATTTTATGAAACTAGAACTTTTGGAATTTATGAAGAACACTTAGAACTTGAAGATAGAACTTGAGAGAGTTCAATTAGATGAAGAAAATTGAAGAATGAAAGTGTTTGTAGGTGTTTTTGGTCGTTGGTGTATGGATTAGATATAAAGGATATGTAATTTTGTTTTCATGTAAATAAGTCATGAATGATTACTCATATTTTTGTAATCTTATGAGATATTTCATGCTAGTTGCCAAATGATGGTTCCCACATGTGTTAGGTGACTCACATGGGCTGCTAAGAGCTGATCATTGGAGTGTATATACCAATAGTACATACATCTAAAAGCTGTGTATTGTACGAGTACGAATACGGGTGCATACGAGTAGAATTGTTGATGAAACTGAACGAGAATGTAATTGTAAGCATTTTTGTTAAGTAGAAGTATTTTGATAAGTGTATTGAAGTCTTTCAAAAGTGTATAAATACATATTAAAACACTACATGTATATACATTTTAACTGAGTCGTTAAGTCATCGTTAGTCGTTACATGTAAGTGTTGTTTTGAAACCTTTAGGTTAACGATCTTGTTAAATGTTGTTAAACCAATGTTTATAATATCAAAAGAGATTTTAAATTATTATATTATCATGATATTATGATGTACGAATATCTCTTAATATGATATATATACATTAAATGTCGTTACAACGATAAACGTTACATATATGTCTCGTTTCAAAATCATTAAGTTAGTAGTCTTGTTTTTACATATGTAGTTCATTGTTAATATAATTAATGATATGTTTACTTATCATAATATCATGTTAACTATATATATAACCATATATATGTCATCATATAGTTTTTTTACAAGTTTTAACGTTCGTGAATCACCGGTCAACTTGGGTGGTCAATTGTCTATATGAAACCTATTTCAATTAATCAAGTCTTAACAAGTTTGATTGCTTAACATGTTGGAAACATTTAATCATGTAAATATCAATCTCAATTAATATATATAAACATGGAAAAGTTCGGGTCACTACAGTACCTACCCGTTAAATAAATTTCGTCCCGAAATTTTAAGCTGTTGAAGGTGTTGACGAATCTTCTGGAAATAGATGCGGGTATTTCTTCTTCATCTGATCTTCACGCTCCCAGGTGAACTCGGGTCCTCTACGAGCATTCCATCGAACCTTAACAATTGGTATCTTGTTTTGCTTAAGTCTTTTAACCTCACGATCCATTATTTCGACGGGTTCTTCGATGAATTGGACTTTTTCGTTGATTTGGATTTCATCTAACGGAATAGTGAGATCTTCTTTAGCAAAACATTTCTTCAAATTCGAGACGTGGAAAGTGTTATGTACAGCCGCGAGTTGTTGAGGTAACTCAAGTCGGTAAGCTACTGGTCCGACACGATCAATAATCTTGAATGGTCCAATATACCTTGGATTTAATTTCCCTCGTTTACCAAATCGAACAACGCCTTTCCAAGGTGAAACTTTAAGCATGACTATCTCTCCAATTTCAAATTCTATATCTTTTCTTTTAATGTCAGCGTAGCTCTTTTGTCGACTTTGGGCGGTTTTCAACCGTTGTTGAATTTGGATGATCTTCTCGGTAGTTTCTTGTATAATCTCCGGACCCGTAATCTGTCTATCCCCCACCTCACTCCAACAAATCGGAGACCTGCACTTTCTACCATAAAGTGCTTCAAACGGCGCCATCTCAATGCTTGAATGGTAGCTGTTGTTGTAGGAAAATTCTGCTAACGGTAGATGTCGATCCCAACTGTTTCCGAAATCAATAACACATGCTCGTAGCATGTCTTCAAGCGTTTGTATCGTCCTTTCGCTCTGCCCATCAGTTTGTGGATGATAGGCAGTACTCATGTCTAGACGAGTTCCTAATGCTTGCTGTAATGTCTGCCAGAATCTTGAAATAAATCTGCCATCCCTATCAGAGATAATAGAGATTGGTATTCCATGTCTGGAGACGACTTCCTTCAAATACAGTCGTGCTAACTTCTCCATCTTGTCATCTTCTCTTATTGGTAGGAAGTGTGCTGATTTGGTGAGACGATCAACTATTACCCAAATAGTATCAAAACCACTTGCAGTCCTTGGCAATTTAGTGATGAAATCCATGGTAATGTTTTCCCATTTCCATTCCGGGATTTCGGGTTGTTGAAGTAGACCTGATGGTTTCTGATGCTCAGCTTTGACCTTAGAACACGTCAAACATTCTCCTACGTATTTAGCAACATCGGCTTTCATACCCGGCCACCAAAAATGTTTCTTGAGATCCTTGTACATCTTCCCCGTTCCAGGATGTATTGAGTATCTGGTTTTATGAGCTTCTCTAAGTACCATTTCTCTCATATCTCCAAATTTTGGTACCCAAATCCTTTCAGCCCTATACCGGGTTCCGTCTTCCCGAATATTAAGATGCTTCTCCGATCCTTTGGGTATTTCATCCTTTAAATTTCCCTCTTTTAAAACTCCTTGTTGCGCCTCCTTTATTTGAGTAGTAATGTTATTATGAATCATTATATTCATAGATTTTACTCGAATGGGTTCTCTATCCTTCCTGCTCAAGGCATCGGCTACCACATTTGCCTTCCCCGGGTGGTAACGAATCTCAAAATCGTAATCATTCAATAATTCAATCCACCTACGCTGCCTCATATTCAGTTGTTTCTGATTAAATATGTGTTGAAGACTTTTGTGGTCGGTATATATAATACTTTTGACCCCATATAAGTAGTGCCTCCAAGTCTTTAATGCAAAAACAACCGCGCCTAATTCCAAATCATGCGTCGTATAATTTTGTTCGTGAATCTTCAATTGTCTAGACGCATAAGCAATCACCTTCGTTCGTTGCATTAATACACAACCGAGACCTTGCTTTGATGCGTCACAATAAATCACAAAATCATCATTCCCTTCAGGCAATGACAATATAGGTGTCGTAGTTAGCTTTTTCTTCAATAACTGAAACGCTTTCTCTTGTTCATCATTCCATTCAAATTTCTTCCCTTTATGCGTTAATGCAGTCAAGGGTTTTGCTATTCTGGAAAAGTCTTGGATGAACCTTCTGTAGTAACCAGCTAGTCCTAAAAACTGGCGTATGTGTTTCGGAGTTTTCGGGGTTTCCCACTTTTCAACAGTTTCTATCTTTGCCGGATCCACCTTAATACCTTCTTTGTTCACTATGTGACCGAGGAATTGAACTTCTTCCAACCAAAATGCACACTTTGAAAACTTAGCGTACAATTCTTCCTTCCTCAATACTTCTAACACCTTTCTCAAATGTTCACCGTGTTCTTGGTCATTCTTTGAGTAAATAAGTATGTCATCAATGAAAACAATGACAAACTTGTCAAGGTATGGTCCACACACTCGGTTCATAAGGTCCATGAACACAGCTGGTGCATTAGTTAAACCAAACGGCATGACCATAAACTCGTAATGACCGTAACGTGTTCTGAAAGCAGTCTTTGGAATATCATCTTCTTTCACCCGCATTTGATGATACCCGGAACGTAAGTCAATCTTTGAATAAACAGACGAGCCTTGTAGTTGATCAAATAAGTCGTCGATTCTCGGTAGTGGGTAGCGGTTCTTGATGGTAAGTTTGTTCAACTCTCGGTAGTCGATACACAACCTGAATGTACCATCTTTCTTCTTGACAAACAAAACAGGAGCTCCCCACGGTGATGTGCTTGGTCGAATGAAACCACGCTCTAAAAGTTCTTGTAATTGGCTTTGCAGTTCTTTCATCTCGCTGGGTGCGAGTCTGTAAGGAGCACGAGCTATTGGTGCAGCTCCTGGTACAAGATCTATTTGAAATTCAACGGATCGATGTGGGGGTAATCCCGGTAATTCTTTCGGAAATACATCGGGAAATTCTTTTGCAATGGGAACATCATTGATGCTCTTTTCTTCAGTTTGTACTTTCTCGACGTGTGCTAGAACAGCATAGCAACCTTTTCTTATTAGTTTTTGTGCCTTCAAATTACTAATAAGATGTAGCTTCGTGTTGCCCTTTTCTCCGTACACCATTAAGGGTTTTCCTTTTTCTCGTATAATGCGAATTGCATTTTTGTAACAAACGATCTCCGCTTTCACTTCTTTCAACCAGTCCATACCGATTATCACATCAAAACTCCCTAACTCTACTGGTATCAAATCAATCTTAAATGTTTCGCTAACCAGTTTAATTTCTCGATTCCGACATATATTATCTGCTGAAATTAATTTACCATTTGCTAATTCGAGTAAAAATTTACTATCCAAAGGCGTCAATGGACAACTTAATTTAGCACAAAAATCTCTACTCATATAACCCGAATCAAATAAAACGTAAGCAGATTTATTGTCAATAAGAAACGTACCCGTAACAAGCTCTGGGTCTTCCTGTGCCTCTACCGCATTAATATTGAAAACTCTTCCACAGCCTTGTCCATTCGTGTTCTCCTGGTTCGGGCAATTTCTAATAATGTGGCCTGGTTTTCCACATTTATAACAAACTACATTGGCATAACTTGCTCCGACACTACTTGCTCCGCCATTACTCGTTCCGACACCATTTGTTCCTTTCGTTCTATTAACCCCTGGTCCGTAGACCTCACACTTCGCCGCGCTATGACCATTTCTTTTACACTTGTTGCAAAATTTGGTGCAGAACCCCGAGTGATTCTTTTCACACCTTTGGCATAGTTGCTTCTGATTGTTGTTGTTGTTGCGGTTATTATTGTTGTTGGGATGATTGTTGTAGTTGCTGTTGTTGTTGTTGTTGTTGTTGTTGTTGTTGTTGTTGGGCCGTTTGTTGTAGTTGCGATTGATGTTGCGATTGTTGGGATAATTGTTGCGATTATTGTTGTAATTGCTGTTGTTGTTGTATTGGTGATTCTTATCACCGTTTTCCTCCCACTTTCTTTTGACTTGCTTCACATTGGCCTCTTCAGCAGTCTGTTCTTTAATTCTTTCTTCAATCTGGTTCACTAGTTTGTGAGCCATTCTACATGCCTGTTGTATGGAGGCGGGCTCGTGTGAACTTATATCTTCTTGGATTCTTTCCGGTAATCCTTTCACAAACGCGTCGATCTTCTCTTCCTCATCTTCGAATGCTCCCGGACACAATAGGCACAATTCTGTGAATCGTCTTTCGTACGTGGTAATATCAAATCCTTGGGTTCGTAACCCTCTAAGTTCTGTCTTGAGCTTATTGACCTCGGTTCTGGGATGGTACTTTTCGTTCATCAAGTGCTTGAATGCTGACCACGGTAGTGCGTACGCATCATCTTGTCCCACTTGCTCTAGATAGGTATTCCACCATGTTAACGCAGAACCTGTGAAGGTATGCGTAGCGTACTTCACTTTGTCCTCTTCAGTACACTTACTTATGGCAAACACCGATTCAACCTTCTCGGTCCACCGTTTCAATCCGATCGGTCCTTCGGTTCCATCAAATTCCAAAGGTTTGCAGGCAGTGAATTCTTTGTAGGTGCATCCTACACGATTTCCTGTACTGCTAGATCCAAGGTTATTGTTGGTATGTAGCGCAGCCTGTACTGCGGCTATGTTTGAAGCTAGAAAAGTACGGAATTCCTCTTCATTCATATTCACGGTGTGTCGAGTAGTCGGTGCCATTTCCTTCAAAATAGTTAAATGGAACAAGTTAATCATACAGAATATTAAGAGTAGTTAATAGTATTTCGTAGCATAATATGAACTCATTTATAAAAGCTTTTTCTTCATATTAGCGTTTTATAAGTTTAAATTCGGGTAGTACCTACCCGTTAAGTTCATACTTAGTAGCTAATATACAATTCAACTACTACAATTCTATATGAAAAACTGATTATAATAATATTTCGCGTTCAAACTTTTATACAATATTTTACAAACTTACAATACCGCTTATTTTACATAAAGCATGAAATATAGCACACAATAACTTTGATACAAGATAGTTGTGAAGACAATTCTAGCTAGTACACAAGTCGTTCAGCAAAGGCAATAAAGACACGTAATTCATACGTCCAGAAACAAGTCATGCATTCTGGTTTTACTAGGACTACTTCCCATCCTTGGTCTTGTGCAACATAACCGTTATGGCCGTTGATAAGACAGCGTGTTGTAACGTCATCAAAGGGACGAGGGTTACGTAATGTCCAACAGTCCCGTAATAATCTAAAAACCTCATTTCTTACCCCAATTACCGACTCCGTCACTTGTGGAAACGTTTTGTTTAATAGTTGTAGCCCGATGTTCTTGTTCTCACTTTGGTGAGAAGCGAACATTACTAATCCGTAAGCATAACATGCTTCTTTATGTTGCATGTTAGCCGCTTTTTCTAAATCACGAAGTCCAATATTCGGATATATTGAGTCAAAATAATTTCTTAACCCGTTGCGTAAAATAGCATTTGGGTTCCCCGCAATATATGCGTCAAAGTAAACACATCGTAACTTATGGGTTTCCCAATGTGATATCCCCCATCTTTCAAACGAAAGTCTCTTATAAACCAAGACATTCTTGGAACGTTCTTCGAATGTCTTACAAACTGATCTCGCCTTAAATAGTTGTGCCGAGGAATTCTGGCTTACTCTAGACAATATTTCATCAATCATGTCTCCGGGTAGGTCTCTTAAAATATTGGGTTGTCTATCCATTTTGTGTTTTTAAACTGTAAAATAGACAAGAGTTAGATTCATAAAAAAAATACTTATTAATACAAGCAATTTTTACATATATCATAAAGCATAAGAACGCTATATTACATATATTACACCACACGAATACAACTATCTTATTCCGACTCGCTCGTTTCTTCTTCTTCGGTTTTGGTTCGTTTTGCCAAGTTTCTAGGGATATATGATGTTCCCCTAATACGAGCCGTCGTTGTCCACATTGGTTTAGAAAAACCTGGTGGTTTAGAGGTTCCCGGGTCATTGTTACAACTTAAGAACTTCGGGGGTTGACGATACATATAAAGTTCATGGGGTTGGAATTAGATTTCTCTATTTTTATGCCCTTTCCCTTATTATTTTCTTTTGCCTTTTTAAATTCAGTTGGGGTAATTTCTATAACATCATTGGAATTCTCGTCGGAATCCGATTCATCGGAGAATTGGTAATCCTCCCAATATTTTGCTTCCTTGGCGGAAACACCATTGACCATAATTAACCTTGGTCGGTTGGTTGAGGATTCTCTTTTACTTAACCGTTTTATTATTTCCCCCACCGGTTCCGATTCTTCTTCCGGTTCCGATTCTTCGTCCGGTTCCGATTCTTCTTCCGGTTCCGACTCTTCTTCCGGTTCCTCTTCGGGAACTTGTGAATCAGTCCATGAATCATTCCAATTTACATTTGACTCTTCATTATTATTAGGTGAGTCAATGGGACTTGTTCTAGAGGTAGACATCTATCACATAATATCAAACACGTTAAGAGATTAATATATCACATAATATTCATATGTTAAAAATATATAGTTTCCAACAAAAATGTTAAGCAATCATTTTTAAAGAAAACACGGTCGAAGTCCAGAATCACTAATGCATCCTAACAAACTCGATAAGACACACTAATGCAAATTTTCTGGTTCTCTAAGACCAACGCTCGGATACCAACTGAAATGTCCCGTTCTTATTGATTAAAAACGTTCCATATTAATTGATTTCGTTGCGAGGTTTTGACCTCTATATGAGACGTTTTTCAAAGACTGCATTCATTTTTAAACAAACCATAACCTTTATTTCATCAATAAAGGTTTAAAAAGCTTTACGTAGATTATCAAATAATGATAATCTAAAATATCCTGTTTACACACGACCATTACATAATGGTTTACAATACAAATATGTTACAACAAAATAAGTTTCTTGAATGCAGTTTTTACACAATATCATACAAGCATGGACTCCAAATCTTGTCCTTATTTAAGTATGCGACAGCGGAAGCTCTTAATAATCACCTGAGAATAAACATGCTTAAAACGTCAACAAAAATGTTGGTGAGTTATAGGTTTAACCTATATATATCAAATCGTAACAATAGACCACAAGATTTCATATTTCAATACACATCCCATACATAGAGATAAAAATCATTCATATGGTGAACACCTGGTAACCGACTATAACAAGATGCATATATAAGAATATCCCCATCATTCCGGGACACCCTTCGGATATGATATAAATTTCGAAGTACTAAAGCATCCGGTACTTTGGATGGGGTTTGTTAGGCCCAATAGATCTATCTTTAGGATTCGCGTCAATTAGGGTGTCTGTTCCCTAATTCTTAGATTACCAGACTTAATAAAAAGGGGCATATTCGATTTCGATAATTCAACCATAGAATGTAGTTTCACGTACTTGTGTCTATTTTTTAAATCATTTATAAAACCTGCATGTATTCTCATCCCAAAAATATTAGATTGTAAAAGTGGGACTATAACTCACTTTCACAGATTTTTACTTCGTCGGGAAGTAAGACTTGGCCACTGGTTGATTCACGAACCTATAACAATATATACATATATATCAAAGTATGTTCAAAATATATTTACAACACTTTTAATATATTTTGATGTTTTAAGTTTATTAAGTCAGCTGTCCTCGTTAGTAACCTACAACTAGTTGTCCACAGTTAGATGTACAGAAATAAATCGATAAATATTATCTTGAATCAATCCACGACCCAGTGTATACGTATCTCAGTATTGATCACAACTCAAACTATATATATTTTGGAATCAACCTCAACCCTGTATAGCTAACTCCAACATTCACATATAGAGTGTCTATGGTTGTTCCGAAATATATATAGATGTGTCGACATGATAGGTCGAAACATTGTATACGTGTCTATGGTATCTCAAGATTACATAATATATAATACAAGTTGATTAAGTTATGGTTGGGAATAGATTTGTTACCAATTTTCACGTAGCTAAAATGAGAAAAATTATCCAATCTTGTTTTACCCATAACTTCTTCATTTTAAATCCGTTTTGAGTGAATCAAATTGCTATGGTTTCATATTGACCTCTATTTTATGAATCTAAACAAAAAAAGTATAGGTTTCTAGTCGGAAAAATAAGTTACAAGTCGTTTTTGTAAAGGTAGTCATTTCAGTCGAAAGAACGACGTCTAGATGACCATTTTAGAAAACATACTTCCACTTTGAGTTTAACCATAATTTTTGGATATAGTTTCATGTTCATAATAAAAATCATTTTCTCAGAATAACAACTTTTAAATCAAAGTTTATCATAGTTTTTAATTAACTAACCCAAAACAGCCCGCGGTGTTACTACGACGGCGTAAATCCGGTTTTACGGTGTTTTTCGTGTTTCCAGGTTTTAAATCATTAAGTTAGCATATCATATATATATAGAACATGTGTTTAGTTGATTTTAAAAGTCAAGTTAGAAGGATTAACTTTTGTTTGCGAACAAGTTTAGAATTAACTAAACTATGTTCTAGTGATTACAAGTTTAAACCTTCGAATAAGATAGCTTTATATGTATGAATCGAATGATGTTATGAACATCATTACTACCTTAAGTTCCTTGGATGAACCTACTGGAAAAGAGAAAAATGGATCTAGCTTCAATGGATCCTTGGATGGCTCAAAGTTCTTGAAGCAAAATCATGACACGAAAACAAGTTCAAGTAAGATCATCACTTGAAATAAGATTGTTATAGTTATAGAAATTGAACCAAAGTTTGAATATGATTATTACCTTGTATTAGAATGATAACCTACTGTAAGAAATAAAGATTTCTTGAGGTTGGATGATCACCTTACAAGATTGGAAGTGAGCTAGCAAACTTGAAAGTATTCTTGATTTTATGAAACTAGAACTTTTGGAATTTATGAAGAACACTTAGAACTTGAAGATAGAACTTGAGAGAGTTCAATTAGATGAAGAAAATTGAAGAATGAAAGTGTTTGTAGGTGTTTTTGGTCGTTGGTGTATGGATTAGATATAAAGGATATGTAATTTTGTTTTCATGTAAATAAGTCATGAATGATTACTCATATTTTTGTAATCTTATGAGATATTTCATGCTAGTTGCCAAATGATGGTTCCCACATGTGTTAGGTGACTCACATGGGCTTCTAAGAGCTGATCATTGGAGTGTATATACCAATAGTACATACATCTAAAAGCTGTGTATTGTACGAGTACGAATACGGGTGCATACGAGTAGAATTGTTGATGAAACTGAACGAGAATGTAATTGTAAGCATTTTTGTTAAGTAGAAGTATTTTGATAAGTTTATTGAAGTCTTTCAAAAGTTTATAAATACATATTAAAACACTACATGTATATACATTTTAACTGAGTCGTTAAGTCATCGTTAGTCGTTACATGTAAGTGTTGTTTTGAAACCTTTAGGTTAACGATCTTGTTAAATGTTGTTAAACCAATGTTTATAATATCAAAAGAGATTTTAAATTATTATATTATCATGATATTATGATGTACGAATATCTCTTAATATGATATATATACATTAAATGTCGTTACAACGATAAACGTTACATATATGTCTCGTTTCAAAATCATTAAGTTAGTAGTCTTGTTTTTACATATGTAGTTCATTGTTAATATAATTAATGATATGTTTACTTATCATAATATCATGTTAACTATATATATAACCATATATATGTCATCATATAGTTTTTTTACAAGTTTTAACGTTCGTGAATCACCGGTCAACTTGGGTGGTCAATTGTCTATATGAAACCTATTTCAATTAATCAAGTCTTAACAAGTTTGATTGCTTAACATGTTGGAAACATTTAATCATGTAAATATCAATCTCAATTAATATATATAAACATGGAAAAGTTCGGGTCACTACATAAGTATATCCACTCGATAAATAAATAAATAACTTGTGTAAAATTGTAGCATATTTAATAGTATTTCGTACTAAAAATAATACTATTTCGTACCCCATCCCTACAACATCAGATTTCAAATTTGTGTTTTGCAACCATTAATTATCATCAAAACGAAAATACACTCTTATATATTCGCATTCAATATAAAATTTAGAAACAAAAACAAAAATAAGGTTATGAATCTAGAGAAATAAAAAAGCGGCTAAAAATACTCGAACAATAAAATTAAGATGTTATAAAAGCAGCAACGTTTTGTAGCTAGTGGTGAGATAGTAGCCCAAACATGATTCTCGATGTACCTAAATACAAAATTAATTAAAAACAAATATCATAGTGGTATTTAAACAGGCACAACAATTCACATGTGAAGGTATTACTTATCGTAAGATCTAAAAATGCAAAATTCACCTTTAAAAATAGTAAAATGTCATTTTTGGCATCTAAACTGCTTCGAATGGGGGAAAGCCTTAAGGAATTTATGCTCGTAGCACCGTTTTCTAGTTATCTTGCGAAAATGGGCCTAATCTCCAATTTAAAATTTTTTGAAAAATTCTCCACAAAATTTTGCCCCATTTTGTCGGGAATTTAGTGACTTCAAATTTGTGTTTTACGACCATTAATTACCAACAAAGCGAAACTACACTCTCATATATTCGCATTAAATATGAAATTTAGAAACAAAAACAAAAATATGGTTATGAATCTAGAGAAATAAAAAAGAGGCTAAAAATACTCGAACAATAAAACCAAGACGTTATAAAAGCAGCCACGTTTTGTAGCTTGTGGTGAGATAGTAGCCCCAACATGATTCTTGATGTACCTAAATACAATATTAAATAAAAACAAGTATCATAATGGTATTTAAATAGGCACAACAAATCACATGTGAAGGTATTACTTATCGTAAGATCTAAAAGTGCAGAATTCACCTTTAAAAATAGTAAAATATGATTTTCGGCATCTAAACTGCTTCGAACGGGGGAAACCCTTAAGGAAGTTTTGCTTGTAGCCCCCTTTTCTAGTTATCTTGCGAAAACGAGCCTAATCTGCAAATTAATATTTTTCGAAAAATTCCCCCACAAAATTTGGCCCGATTTTGTATGGAATGTAGTGACTTCAAATTTGTGTATTACAGCCACTAATTATCATCAAAACGAAACTACACTCTTATATATTCGCATTCAATATAAAAGTTAGAAACAAAAACAAAATTATGGTTATTAATCTAGAGAAATAAAAAAATGGCTAAAAATACTTGAACAATAAAACCAAGATGTTATAAAAGAAGCAACGTTTTGTAGCTAGTGGTGAGATAGTTTTTAACGACCCGACTTTTTTGACTTATATTTTTTGTGCTCTATACTTTCACGAAACTGCGTATTTGTGCGTACTGAGCTAGTTTATGCTCTGGGATCTTTATTTATGATTAATTACTTTCGTTAATGTCTTAAAATGTGCTATTAAGTGTTTAATCACTTAACTTGATCCTCGAATGCTTTTACGACCGTTAGTGTCACTTGTCTTTTTGAACGAGCTACGTACTTTGTACACGTTTAACTTTTGTCATAATTGGAATATTATGACTACTTAATACTAATTGTTATTTTCTAATGACAATTACTTGGCTTATTGGTTGCTTAATTATGCTTAGTAATTTACTAATGCACAATAGTTAGTCTTATTGGACTTTTTACCTTAATGGACTTAAGCCCACCCTACTCTAGTTAATGGACCATTAAATTAGTCTAACTTTAATGGATTTTTGATCCATTAAGATGTAGGACAAAAACTCATTAATATGAGCCAACATACTAGCATTTTTGTTAACCATTACTACACATGTTGCATGAGATCCCAACAACAAGCACCACTTTTAGACCATCACCATGTAAAATGAAAAAAGTTGTCCCCTAGTCCCCCCCTAAACCTACGGCCATGAACCCCCCACCACCACTATAAATATCAAGCCTTGATCCTTCATTTCACACATGATCTCATTCTCATTTTACACACATTTTCTCTCTAATTTTCTCTCTAGTCTTTCTCACACTAAAATTGTAAGTTTTAAATTTTCTTCTTCTTCTTCTTCTTCTTCTTCTTCTTCTTCTTCTTCTTCTTCTTCTTCTTCTTCTTCTTTTCTTCTTAAACACAACATCATCATCATCATAAAATCAAGCTTTTTAGCTTTTTGATCTTGTTATATCTTGTAGATTCAAACTTTGATTTGAATCCTTCAAGAACATGGAAGATTCAAGCTTTCTAGCTTTGAATCTTCATTACTTTGTTGGATCTAAGTTTTCCAGCTTATAATATCTTTATTTTTGTTAAAAGATCAAAACTTGTGTTTATGATCTTCATGAAACTTGAAGATCTTGTGACGACTAGGAAATTTCTGACCAAATTTAAACTTAATCTTTATATGTTTCCGACACGATAAGCAAAGTCTGTAATGTTGGGTCTCAAAAAGTTTGAACTGTTTCATATATTCAATTGACCTTCGACTACTCTCGACGATTCACGAACAATTAATTATAAATAGATATGTGTGTATGTATATATAAACAATAATTCGAAATATAATTTGAAGTATTATATTTTGTTGTTATTAAAAATTAATAAAATAAAAATAGGATATTATAATAATTATTATTTAAAATATATCTATATATATAAATAAAGTATATAAAAAAAATAATAAATATTAAATGATTGTAATACTCGTTTGATGTTCTGATTGATATTAAGCAAGTTAAATTCAAACTTATGTAATTTTAAAATAAACGGTGATACGAAAATGAGCTCTATAAATTTTAGGCTTATTAAAAATATATTTAGGAACTATTTGTTAAGTTTTAGCACTTTTTTATATTTTACCCATAATCGAGAGGGACAGTTGATGTAATTTTTATTTATTAAATTAATGATTGAATTTTATACCATAATGACCAAAATAAATGAATACATTTAATCTAAAAATATGGGATTTTTAGAGGACTTTTTATCCGCCACTAATTATAAACGGTGTACGATATATTAGCCCATTAAAACTGTCGGTAGATAAAAGCCAAAGGAAAGGTTGCTTTGCTGTTGATTGTACACATTCATGAATCAATTGAAATATAATAGTATTATTAAATATTTTACTGTGCATAATTGTAACCCGCTTACTGTTTTTTATCATAATCATCTTAACTTCATTCTATATATAAAAACATATACATGTGCATACCATTGAACCAACAATTACTTGATCATTTTCTTCTTATTTCTTTAAACCACCCTT